>NW_022994183.1:0-91739 GCF_012275295.1 Melopsittacus undulatus
ACCGGGCTAAAATTAGGGTTAGGGTTAGGGTTAGCATTCTGAGATCTAAAATGACTAGAGCTCCAGGGGCACTAATGTTGTAAAGGGCATGCCAAGAGGAGCGTGGCACATCACCTATATTACTACTTCCACTCATTTCTCATTTGGGCAATCCTTAGTCCGGGTAATATAGGGCTTGTCTCTATTGACGGGCTAAAAGTAGGGTTAGGGTTAGGGTTAGCATTCTGAGATCTAAAATGACTAGAGCTCCAGGGGCCCTAATGTTGTAAAGGGCATGCCAAGAGGAGCGTGGCACAGCACCTGTATTACTACTTCCACTCATTTCTCATTTGGGCAATTCTTAGTCCTGGTATTATAGGGCTTGTCTCTATTGACCGGGCTAAAATTAGGGTTAGGGTTAGGGTTAGCATTCTGAGATCTAAAATGACTAGAGCTCCAGTGGCAATAATGTTGTAAAGGGCATGCCAAGAGGAGCGTGGCACAGCACCTATATTACTACTTCCACTCATTTCTCATTTGGGCAATCCTTAGTCCTGGTATTATAGGGCTTGTCTCTATTGACCGGGCTATAATTAGGGTTAGAGTTAGGGTTAGCATTCTGAGATCTAAAATGACTAAAGCTCCAGTGGCAATAATATTGTAAATGTCATGCCAAGAGGAGCGTGGTACAGCACCTATATTACCACTTCAACTCATTTCTCATTTGGGCAAACCTTAGTCCTGGTATTATAAGGCTTGTCTCTATTGACCGGGCTAAAATTAGGGTTAGGGTTAGGGTTAGCATTCTGAGATCTAAAATGACTAGAGCTCCAGGGGCACTAATGTTGTAAAGGGCATGCCAAGAGGAGCGTGGCACATCACCTATATTACTACTTCCACTCATTTCTCATTTGGGCAATCCTTAATCCTGGTAGCATAGGGCTTGTCTCTATTGACCGGGATAAATTAGGGTTAGGGTTAGCATTCTGAGATCTAAAATGACTAGAGCTCCAGTGGCAATAATGTTGTAAATGTCATGCCAAGAGGAGCGTGGCACAGCACCTATATTACTACTTCCACTCATTTCTCATTTCGGCAATCCTTAGTCCTGGTATTATAGGGCTTCTCTCTATTGACCGGGCTAAAATTAGGGTTAGGGTTAGGGTTAGCATTCTGAGATCTAAAATGACTAGAGCTCCAGGGGCACTAATGTTGTAAAGGGCATGCCAAGAGGAGCGTGGCACAGCACCTATATTACTACTTCCACTCAATTCTCATTTGGGCAATCCTTAATCCTGGTACTATAGGGCTTGTCTCTATTGACCGGGATAAATTAGGGTTAGGGTTAGCATTCTGAGATCTAAAATGACTAGAGCTCCAGGGGCCCTAATGTTTTAAAGTGCATGCCAAGAGGGATCGTGGCACAGCACCTATATTACTACTTAGAGAACTTTCTCATCTGGGACAGCATAGATGCTGCAGGACATAGGCCTCATCAGTCCGACCGGGCTAAAATTAGGGTTAGGGTTAGGGTTAGCATTCTGAGATCTAAAATGACTAGAGCTCCAGGGGCCCTAATGTTGTAAAGGGCATGCCAAGAGGAGCGTGGCACAGCACCTATATCACTACTTAGAGAACTTAATCACCTAGGACAGCATAGATGCTGCTGGTATAGGCCTCATCAGTCCGACCGGGCTAAAATTAGGGTTAGGGTTAGGGTTAGCATTCTGAGATCTAAAATGACTAGAGCTCCAGGGGCACTAATGTTGTAAAGGGCATGCCAATAGGAGCGTGGCACAGCACCTGTATTACTACTTCCACTCATTTCTCATTTGGGCAATCCTTAGTCCTGGTATTATAGGGCTTGTCTCTATTGACCGGGCTAAAATTAGGGATAGGGTTAGGGTTAGCATTCTGAGATCTAAAATGACTAGAGCTCCAGTGGCAATAATGTTGTAAATGTCATGCCAAGAGGAGCGTGGCACAGCACCTATATTACTACTTCCACTCATTTCTCATTTGGGCAATCCTTAGTCCTGGTATTATAGGGCTTCTGTCTATTGACCGGGCTAAAATTAGGGTTAGGGTTAGGGTTAGCATTCTGAGATCTAAAATGACTAAAGCTCCAGGGGCACTCATGTTGTAAAGGGCATGCCAAGAGGAGTGTGGCAGAGCACCTATATTACTACTTCCAGAACTTCCTCATCTGGGACAGCTTAGATGCTGCTGACATTGGCCTCATCAGTCCGACCGGGCTAAAATTAGGGTTAGGGTTAGGGTTAGCATTCTGAGATCTAAAATGACTAGATCTCCAGTGGCAATAATGTTGTAAATGTCATGCCAAGAGGAGCGTGGCACAGCACCTATATTACTACTTCCACTCATTTCTCATTTGGGCAATCCTTAGTCCTGGTATTATAGGGCTTGTCTCTATTGACCGGGCTAAAATTAGGGTTAGGTTTAGGGTTAGCATTCTGAGATCTAAAATGACTAGAGCTCCAGGGGCACTAATGTTGTAAATGTCATGCCAAGAGGAGCGTGGCACAGCACCTATATTACTACTTCCACTCATTTCTCATTTGGGCAATCCTTAGTCCTGGTATTATAAGGCTTGTCTCTATTGACCGGGCTAAAATTAGGGTTAGGGTTAGGGTTAGCGTTCTGAGATCTAAAATATCTCGAGCTCCAGGGACACTAATGTTGTAAATGTCATGCCAAGAGGAGCGTGGCACAGCACCTATATTACTACTTCCACTCATTTCTCATTTGGGCAATCCTTAGTCCTGGTATTATAGGGCTTGTCTCTATTGACCGGGCTAAAATTAGGGTTAGGGTTAGGGTTAGCATTCTGAGATCTAAAATGACTAGAGCTCCAGGGGCACTAATGTTGTAAAGGGCATGCCAAGAGGATCGTGGCACATCACCTATATTACTACTTCCACTCAATTCTCATTTGGGCAATCCTTAATCCTGGTACTATAGGGCTTGTCTCTATTGACCGGGATAAATTAGGGTTAGGGTTAGCATTCTGAGATCTAAAATGACTAGAGCTCCAGGGGCCCTAATGTTTTAAAGTGCATGCCAAGAGGATCGTGGCACAGCACCTATATTACTACTTAGAGAACTTTCTCATCTGGGACAGCATAGATGCTGCAGACATAGGCCTCATCAGTCCGACCGGTCTAAAATTAGGGTTAGGGTTAGGGTTAGCATTCTGAGATCTAAAATGACTAGAGCTCCAGGGGCCCTAATGTTGTAAAGGGCATGCCAAGAGGAGCGTGGCACAGCACCTATATCACTACTTAGAGAACTTAATTACCTAGGACAGCATAGATGCTGCTGGTATAGGCCTCATCAGTCCGACCGGGCTAAAATTAGGGTTAGGGTTAGGGTTAGCATTCTGAGATCTAAAATGACTAGAGCTCCAGGGGCACTAATGTTGTAAAGGGCATGCCAAGAGGAGCGTGGCACAGCACCTGTATTACTACTTCCACTCATTTCTCATTTGGGCAATCCTTAGGCCTGGTATTATAGGGCTTGTCTCTATTGACCGGGCTAAAATTAGGGTTAGGGTTAGGGTTAGCATTCTGAGATCTAAAATGACTAGAGCTCCAGTGGCAATAATGTTGTAAATGTCATGCCAAGAGGAGCGTGGCACAGCACCTATATTACTACTTCCACTCATTTCTCATTTGGGCAATCCTTAGTCCTGGTATTATAGGGCTTCTCTCTATTGACCGGGCTAAAATTAGGGTTAGGGTTAGGGTTAGCATTCTGAGATCTAAAATGACTAAAGCTCCAGTGGCAATAATATTGTAAATGTCATGCCAAGAGGAGCGTGGTACAGCACCTATATTACCACTTCGACTCATTTCTCATTTGGGCAATCCTTAGTCCTGGTATTATAGGGCTTGTCTCTATTGACCGGGCTAAAAGTAGGGTTAGGTTTAGGGTTAGCATTCTGAGATCTAAAATGACTAGAGCTCCAGGGGCACTAATGTTGTAAATGTCATGCCAAGAGGAGCGTGGCACAGCACCTATATTACTACTTCCACTCATTTCTCATTTGGGCAAACCTTAGTCCTGGTATTATAAGGCTTGTCTCTATTGACCGGGCTAAAATTAGGGTTAGGGTTAGGGTTAGCGTTCTGAGATCTAAAATATCTCGAGCTCCAGGGACACTAATGTTGTAAATGTCATGCCAAGAGGAGCGTGGCACAGCACCTATATTACTACTTCCACTCATTTCTCATTTGGGCAATCCTTAGTCCTGGTATTATAGGGCTTGTCTCTATTGACCGGGCTAAAATTAGGGTTAGGGTTAGGGTTAGCATTCTGAGATCTAAAATGACTAGAGCTCCAGGGGCACTAATGTTGTAAAGGGCATGCCAAGAGGATCGTGGCACATCACCTATATTACTACTTCCACTCAATTCTCATTTGGGCAATCCTTAGTCCTGGTACTATAGGGCTTGTCTCTATTGACCGGGATAAATTAGGGTTAGGGTTAGCATTCTGAGATCTAAAATGACTAGAGCTCCAGGGGCCCTAATGTTTTAAAGTGCATGCCAAGAGGATCGTGGCACAGCACCTATATTACTACTTAGAGAACTTTCTCATCTGGGACAGCATAGATGCTGCAGACATAGGCCTCATCAGTCCGACCGGGCTAAAATTAGGGTTAGGGTTAGGGTTAGCATTCTGAGATCTAAAATGACTAGAGCTCCAGGGGCCCTAATGTTGTAAAGGGCATGCCAAGAGGAGCGTGGCACAGCACCTATATCACTACTTAGAGAACTTAATTACCTAGGACAGCATAGATGCTGCTGGTATAGGCCTCATCAGTCCGACCGGGCTAAAATTAGGGTTAGGGTTAGGGTTAGCATTCTGAGATCTAAAATGACTAGAGCTCCAGGGGCACTAATGTTGTAAAGGGCATGCCAAGAGGAGCGTGGCACAGCACCTGTATTACTACTTCCACTCATTTCTCATTTGGGCAATCCTTAGGCCTGGTATTATAGGGCTTGTCTCTATTGACCGGGCTAAAATTAGGGTTAGGGTTAGGGTTAGCATTCTGAGATCTAAAATGACTAGAGCTCCAGTGGCAATAATGTTGTAAATGTCATGCCAAGAGGAGCGTGGCACAGCACCTATATTACTACTTCCACTCATTTCTCATTTGGGCAATCCTTAGTCCTGGTATTATAGGGCTTCTCTCTATTGACCGGGCTAAAATTAGGGTTAGGGTTAGGGTTAGCATTCTGAGATCTAAAATGACTAAAGCTCCAGTGGCAATAATATTGTAAATGTCATGCCAAGAGGAGCGTGGTACAGCACCTATATTACCACTTCAACTCATTTCTCATTTGGGCAAACCTTAGTCCTGGTATTATAAGGCTTGTCTCTATTGACCGGGCTAAAATTAGGGTTAGGGTTAGCATTCTGAGATCTAAAATAACTCGAGCTCCAGGGGCCCTAATGTTGTAAAGGGCATGCCAAGAGGAGCGTGGCACAGCACCTATATCACTACTTAGAGAACTTAATCACCTAGGACAGCATAGATGCTGCTGGTATAGGCCTCATCAGTCCGACCGGGCTAAAATTAGGGTTAGGGTTAGGGTTAGCATTCTGAGATCTAAAATGACTAGAGCTCCAGGGGCACTAATGTTGTAAAGGGCATGCCAAGAGGAGCGTGGCACAGCACGTATATTACTACTTCCACTCATTTCTCATTTGGGCAATCCTTAGTCCTGGTATTATAGGGCTTGTCCCTATTGACCGGGCTAAAATTAGGGTTAGGGTTAGGGTTAGCATTCTGAGATCTAAAATGACTAGAGCTCCAGGGGCACTAATGTTGTAAAGGGCATGCCAAGAGGAGCGTGGCACATCACCTATATTACTACTTCCACTCATTTCTCATTTGGGCAATCCTTAGTCCGGGTACTATAGGGCTTGTCTCTACTGACCGGGCTAAAAGTAGGGTTAGGGTTAGGGTTAGCATTCTGAGATCTAAAATGACTAGAGCTCCAGGGGCACTAATGTTGTAAAGGGCATGCCAATAGGAGCGTGGCACAGCACCTGTATTACTACTTCTACTCATTTCTCATTTGGGCAATCCTTAGTCCTGGTATTATAGGGCTTGTCTCTATTGACCGGGCTAAAATTAGGGTTAGGGTTAGCATTCTGAGATCTAAAATGACTAGAGCTCCAGTGGCAATAATGTTGTAAATGTCATGCCAAGAGGAGCGTGGCACAGCACCTATATTACTACTTCCACTCATTTCTCATTTGGGCAATCCTTAGTCCTGGTATTATAGGGCTTGTCTCTATTGACCGGGCTAAAATTAGGGTTAGGGTTAGGGTTAGCATTCTGAGATCTAAAATGACTAAAGCTCCAGTGGCAATAATATTGTAAATGTCATGCCAAGAGGAGCGTGGTACAGCACCTATATTACCACTTCAACTCATTTCTCATTTGGGCAAACCTTAGTCCTGGTATTATAAGGCTTGTCTCTATTGACCGGGCTAAAATTAGGGTTAGGGTTAGGGTTAGCGTTCTGAGATCTAAAATATCTCGAGCTCCAGGGGCACTAATGTTGTAAATGTCATGCCAAGAGGAGCGTGGCACAGCACCTATATTACTACTTCCACTCATTTCTCATTTGGGCAATCCTTAGTCCTGGTATTATAGGGCTTGTCTCTATTGACCGGGCTAAAATTAGGGTTAGGGTTAGGGTTAGCATTCTGAGATCTAAAACGGCTAGAGCTCCAGGGGCACTAATGTTGTAAAGGGCATGCCAAGAGGAGCGTGGCACAGCACCTATATTACTACTTCCACTCAATCATCATTTGGGCAATCCTTAATCCTGGTACTATAGGGCTTGTCTCTATTGACCGGGATAAATTAGGGTTAGGGTTAGCATTCTGAGATCTAAAATGACTAGAGCTCCAGGGGCACTAATGTTGTAAAGGGCATGCCAAGAGGAGCGTGGCACATCACCTATATTACTACTTCCACTCAATTCTCATTTGGGCAATCCTTAATCCTGGTACTATAGGGCTTGTCTCTATTGACCGGGATAAATTAGGGTTAGGGTTAGCATTCTGAGATCTAAAATGACTAGAGCTCCAGGGGCCCTAATGTTTTAAAGTGCATGCCAAGAGGATCGTGGCACAGCACCTATATTACTACTTAGAGAACTTTCTCATCTGGGACAGCATAGATGCTGCAGACATAGGCCTCATCAGTCCGACCGGGCTAAAATTAGGGTTAGGGTTAGGGTTAGCATTCTGAGATCTAAAATGACTAGAGCTCCAGGGGCCCTAATGTTGTAAAGGGCATGCCAAGAGGAGCGTGGCACAGCACCTATATCACTACTTAGAGAACTTTCTCACCTGGGACAGCATAGATGCTGCTGGTATAGGCCTCATCAGTCCGACCGGGCTAAAATTAGGGTTAGGGTTAGGGTTAGCATTCTGAGATCTAAAATGACTAGAGCTCCAGGGGCACTCATGTTGTAAAGGGCATGCCAAGAGGAGTGTGGCAGAGCACCTATATTACTACTTCCAGAACTTCCTCATCTGGGACAGCTTAGATGCTGCTGACATTGGCCTCATCAGTCCGACCGGGCTAAAATTAGGGTTAGGGTTAGGGTTAGCATTCTGAGATCTAAAATGACTAGAGCTCCAGTGGCAATAATGTTGTAAATGTCATGCCAAGAGGAGTGTGGCAGAGCACCTACATTACTACTTCCACTCATTTCACTTTTGGGCAATCATTAGTCCTGGTATTATAGGGCTTGTCTCTATTGACCGGGCTAAAATTAGGGTTAGGGTTAGGGTTAGCATTCTGAGATCTAAAGTGACTAGAGCTCCAGGGGCCCTAATGTTTTAAAGTGCATGCCAAGAGGATCGTGGCACAGCACCTATATTACTACTTAGAGAACTTTCTCATCTGGGACAGCATAGATGCTGCAGACATAGGCCTCATCAGTCCGACCGGTCTAAAATTAGGGTTAGGGTAAGGGTTAGCATTCTGAGATCTAAAATGACTAGAGCTCCAGGGGCCCTAATGTTGTAAAGGGCATGCCAAGAGGAGCGTGGCAGAGCACCTATATCACTACTTAGAAAACTTTCTCACCTGGGACAGCATAGATGCTGCTGATATTGGCCTCATCAGTCCGACCGGGCTAAAATTAGGGTTAGGGTTAGGGTTAGCATTCTGAGATCTAAAATGACTAGAGCTCCAGGGGCACTAATGTTGTAAAGGGCATGCCAATAGAAGCGTGGCACAGCACCTGTATTACTACTTCCACTCATTTCTCATTTGGGCAATCCTTAGTCCTGGTATTATAGGGCTTGTCTCTATTGACCGGGCTAAAATTAGGGTTAGGGTTAGGGTTAGCATTCTGAGATCTAAAATGACTAGAGCTCCAGGGGCACTAATGTTGTAAAGGGCATGCCAAGAGGAGCGTGGCACATAACCTATATTACTACTTCCACTCAATTCTCATTTGGGCAATCCTTAATCCTGGTACTATAGGGCTTGTCTCTATTGACCGGGATAAATTAGGGTTAGGGTTAGCATTCTGAGATCTAAAATGACTAGAGCTCCAGGGGCCCTAATGTTTTAAAGAGCATGCCAAGAGGATCGTGGCACAGCACCTATATTACTACTTAGAGAACTTTCTCATCTGGGACAGCATAGATGCTGCAGACATAGGCCTCATCAGTCCGACCGGGCTAAAATTAGGGTTAGGGTTAGGGTTAGCATTCTGAGATCTAAAATGACTAGAGCTCCAGGGGCCCTAATGTTGTAAAGGGCATGCCAAGAGGAGCGTGGCACAGCACCTATATCACTACTTAGAGAACTTTCTCACCTGGGACAGCATAGATGCTGCTGGTATAGGCCTCATCAGTCCGACCGGGCTAAAATTAGGGTTAGGGTTAGGGTTAGCATTCTGAGATCTAAAATGACTAGATCTCCAGTGGCAATAATGTTGTAAATGTCACGCCAAGAGGAGCGTGGCACAGCAACTATATTACCACTTCCACTCATTTCTCATTTGGGCAATCCTTAGTCCTGGTATTATAAGGCTTGTCTCTATTGACCGGGCTAAAATTAGGGTTAGGGTTAGGGTTAGCATTCTGAGATCTAAAATAACGCGAGCTGAAGGGGCACTAATGTTGTAAATGTCATGCCAAGAGGAGCGTGGCACAGCACGTATATTACTACTTCCACTCATTTCTCATTTGGGCAATCCTTAGTCCTGGTATTATAGGGCTTGTCTCTATTGACCGGGCTAAAATTAGGGTTAGGGTTAGGGTTAGCATTCTGAGATCTAAAATGACTAGAGCTCCAGGGGCACTAATGTTGTAAAGGGCATGCCAAGAGGAGCGTGGCACATCACCTATATTACTACTTCCACTCATTTCTCATTTGGGCAATCCTTAGTCCGGGTAATATAGGGCTTGTCTCTATTGACGGGCTAAAAGTAGGGTTAGGGTTAGGGTTAGCATTCTGAGATCTAAAATGACTAGAGCTCCAGGGGCCCTAATGTTGTAAAGGGCATGCCAAGAGGAGCGTGGCACAGCACCTGTATTACTACTTCCACTCATTTCTCATTTGGGCAATTCTTAGTCCTGGTATTATAGGGCTTGTCTCTATTGACCGGGCTAAAATTAGGGTTAGGGTTAGGGTTAGCATTCTGAGATCTAAAATGACTAGAGCTCCAGTGGCAATAATGTTGTAAAGGGCATGCCAAGAGGAGCGTGGCACAGCACCTATATTACTACTTCCACTCATTTCTCATTTGGGCAATCCTTAGTCCTGGTATTATAGGGCTACTCTCTATTGACCGGGCTATAATTAGGGTTAGAGTTAGGGTTAGCATTCTGAGATCTAAAATGACTAAAGCTCCAGTGGCAATAATATTGTAAATGTCATGCCAAGAGGAGCGTGGTACAGCACCTATATTACCACTTCAACTCATTTCTCATTTGGGCAAACCTTAGTCCTGGTATTATAAGGCTTGTCTCTATTGACCGGGCTAAAATTAGGGTTAGGGTTAGGGTTAGCATTCTGAGATCTAAAATGACTAGAGCTCCAGGGGCACTAATGTTGTAAAGGGCATGCCAAGAGGAGCGTGGCACATCACCTATATTACTACTTCCACTCATTTCTCATTTGGGCAATCCTTAATCCTGGTAGTATAGGGCTTGTCTCTATTGACCGGGATAAATTAGGGTTAGGGTTAGCATTCTGAGATCTAAAATGACTAGAGCTCCAGTGGCAATAATGTTGTAAATGTCATGCCAAGAGGAGCGTGGCACAGCACCTATATTACTACTTCCACTCATTTCTCATTTCGGCAATCCTTAGTCCTGGTATTATAGGGCTTCTCTCTATTGACCGGGCTAAAATTAGGGTTAGGGTTAGGGTTAGCATTCTGAGATCTAAAATGACTAGAGCTCCAGGGGCACTAATGTTGTAAAGGGCATGCCAAGAGGAGCGTGGCACATCACCTATATTACTACTTCCACTCAATTCTCATTTGGGCAATCCTTAATCCTGGTACTATAGGGCTTGTCTCTATTGACCGGGATAAATTAGGGTTAGGGTTAGCATTCTGAGATCTAAAATGACTAGAGCTCCAGGGGCCCTAATGTTTTAAAGTGCATGCCAAGAGGATCGTGGCACAGCACCTATATTACTACTTAGAGAACTTTCTCATCTGGGACAGCATAGATGCTGCAGACATAGGCCTCATCAGTCCGACCGGGCTAAAATTAGGGTTAGGGTTAGGGTTAGCATTCTGAGATCTAAAATGACTAGAGCTCCAGGGGCCCTAATGTTGTAAAGGGCATGCCAAGAGGAGCGTGGCACAGCACCTATATCACTACTTAGAGAACTTAATCACCTAGGACAGCATAGATGCTGCTGGTATAGGCCTCATCAGTCCGACCGGGCTAAAATTAGGGTTAGGGTTAGGGTTAGCATTCTGAGATCTAAAATGACTAGAGCTCCAGGGGCACTAATGTTGTAAAGGGCATGCCAATAGGAGCGTGGCACAGCACCTGTATTACTACTTCCACTCATTTCTCATTTGGGCAATCCTTAGTCCTGGTATTATAGGGCTTGTCTCTATTGACCGGGCTAAAATTAGGGATAGGGTTAGGGTTAGCATTCTGAGATCTAAAATGACTAGAGCTCCAGTGGCAATAATGTTGTAAATGTCATGCCAAGAGGAGCGTGGCACAGCACCTATATTACTACTTCCACTCATTTCTCATTTGGGCAATCCTTAGTCCTGGTATTATAGGGCTTCTGTCTATTGACCGGGCTAAAATTAGGGTTAGGGTTAGGGTTAGCATTCTGAGATCTAAAATGACTAAAGCTCCAGGGGCACTCATGTTGTAAAGGGCATGCCAAGAGGAGTGTGGCAGAGCACCTATATTACTACTTCCAGAACTTCCTCATCTGGGACAGCTTAGATGCTGCTGACATTGGCCTCATCAGTCCGACCGGGCTAAAATTAGGGTTAGGGTTAGGGTTAGCATTCTGAGATCTAAAATGACTAGATCTCCAGTGGCAATAATGTTGTAAATGTCATGCCAAGAGGAGCGTGGCACAGCACCTATATTACCACTTCGACTCATTTCTCATTTGGGCAATCCTTAGTCCTGGTATTATAGGGCTTGTCTCTATTGACCGGGCTAAAAGTAGGGTTAGGTTTAGGGTTAGCATTCTGAGATCTAAAATGACTAGAGCTCCAGGGGCACTAATGTTGTAAATGTCATGCCAAGAGGAGCGTGGCACAGCACCTATATTACTACTTCCACTCATTTCTCATTTGGGCAAACCTTAGTCCTGGTATTATAAGGCTTGTCTCTATTGACCGGGCTAAAATTAGGGTTAGGGTTAGGGTTAGCGTTCTGAGATCTAAAATATCTCGAGCTCCAGGGACACTAATGTTGTAAATGTCATGCCAAGAGGAGCGTGGCACAGCACCTATATTACTACTTCCACTCATTTCTCATTTGGGCAATCCTTAGTCCTGGTATTATAGGGCTTGTCTCTATTGACCGGGCTAAAATTAGGGTTAGGGTTAGGGTTAGCATTCTGAGATCTAAAATGACTAGAGCTCCAGGGGCACTAATGTTGTAAAGGGCATGCCAAGAGGATCGTGGCACATCACCTATATTACTACTTCCACTCAATTCTCATTTGGGCAATCCTTAATCCTGGTACTATAGGGCTTGTCTCTATTGACCGGGATAAATTAGGGTTAGGGTTAGCATTCTGAGATCTAAAATGACTAGAGCTCCAGGGGCCCTAATGTTTTAAAGTGCATGCCAAGAGGATCGTGGCACAGCACCTATATTACTACTTAGAGAACTTTCTCATCTGGGACAGCATAGATGCTGCTGACATAGGCCTCATCAGTCCGACCGGGCTAAAATTAGGGTTAGGGTTAGGGTTAGCATTCTGAGATCTAAAATGACTAGAGCTCCAGGGGCCCTAATGTTGTAAAGGGCATGCCAAGAGGAGCGTGGCACAGCACCTATATCACTACTTAGAGAACTTAATTACCTAGGACAGCATAGATGCTGCTGGTATAGGCCTCATCAGTCCGACCGGGCTAAAATTAGGGTTAGGGTTAGGGTTAGCATTCTGAGATCTAAAATGACTAGAGCTCCAGGGGCACTAATGTTGTAAAGGGCATGCCAAGAGGAGCGTGGCACAGCACCTGTATTACTACTTCCACTCATTTCTCATTTGGGCAATCCTTAGGCCTGGTATTATAGGGCTTGTCTCTATTGACCGGGCTAAAATTAGGGTTAGGGTTAGGGTTAGCATTCTGAGATCTAAAATGACTAGAGCTCCAGTGGCAATAATGTTGTAAATGTCATGCCAAGAGGAGCGTGGCACAGCACCTATATTACTACTTCCACTCATTTCTCATTTGGGCAATCCTTAGTCCTGGTATTATAGGGCTTCTCTCTATTGACCGGGCTAAAATTAGGGTTAGGGTTAGGGTTAGCATTCTGAGATCTAAAATGACTAAAGCTCCAGTGGCAATAATGTTGTAAATGTCATGCCAAGAGGAGCGTGGCACAGCACCTATATTACCACTTCAACTCATTTCTCATTTGGGCAAACCTTAGTCCTGGTATTATAAGGCTTGTCTCTATTGACCGGGCTAAAATTAGGGTTAGGGTTAGGGTTAGCGTTCTGAGATCTAAAATATCTCGAGCTCCAGGGACACTAATTTTGTAAATGTCATGCCAAGAGGAGCGTGGCACAGCACCTATATTACTACTTCCACTCATTTCTCATTTGGGCAATCCTTAGTCCTGGTATTATAGGGCTTGTCTCTATTGACCGGGCTAAAATTAGGGTTAGGGTTAGGGTTAGCATTCTGAGATCTAAAATGACTAGAGCTCCAGTGGCAATAATATTGTAAATGTCATGCCAAGAGGAGCGTGGTACAGCACCTATATTACTACTTCCACTTATTTCTCATTTGGGCAATCCTTAGTCCTGGTATTATAGGGCTTGTCTCTATTGACCGGGCTAAAATTAGGGTTAGGGTTAGGGTTAGCATTCTGAGATCTAAAATGACTAGAGCTCCAGGGGCACTAATGTTGTAAAGGGCATGCCAAGAGGAGCGTGGCACAGCACCTATATTACTACTTCCACTCATTTCTCATTTGGGCAATCCTTAGTCCGGGTACTATAGGGCTTGTCTCTATTGACCGGGATAAATTAGGGTTAGGGTTAGCATTCTGAGATCTAAAATGACTAGAGCTCCAGGGGCCCTAATGGTTTGAAGTGCATGCCAAGAGGATCGTGGCACAGCACCTATAATAATACTTAGAGAACTTTCTCATCTGGGACAGCATAGATGCTGCAGACATAGGCCTCATCAGTCCGACCGGGCTAAAATTAGGGTTAGGGTTAGGGTTAGCATTCTGAGATCTAAAATGACTAGAGCTCCAGGGGCACTCATGTTGTAAAGGGCATACCAAGAGGAGTGTGGCAGAGCACCTATATTACTATTTCCAGAACTTCCTCATCTGGGACAGCTTAGATGCTGCTGACATTGGCCTCATCAGTCCGACCGGGCTAAAATTAGGGTTAGGGTTAGGGTTAGCATTCTGAGATCTAAAATGACTAGAGCTCCAGGGGCCCTAATGTTGTAAAGGGCATGCCAAGAGGAGCGTGGCACAGCACCTATATCACTACTTAGAGAACTTAATCACCTAGGACAGCATAGATGCTGCTGGTATAGGCCTCATCAGTCCGACCGGGCTAAAATTAGGGTTAGGGTTAGGGTTAGCATTCTGAGATCTAAAATGACTAGAGCTCCAGGGGCACTAATGTTGTAAAGGGCATGCCAATAGGAGCGTGGCACAGCACCTATATTACCACTTCCACTCATTTCTCATTTGGGCAATTCTTAGTCCTGGTATTATAGGGCTTGTCTCTATTGACCGGGCTAAAATTAGGGTTAGGGTTAGGGTTAGCATTCTGAGATCTAAAATGACTAGAGCTCCAGTGGCAATAATGTTGTAAAGGGCATGCCAAGAGGAGCGTGGCACAGCACCTATATTACTACTTCCACTCATTTCTCATTTGGGCAATCCTTAGTCCTGGTATTATAGGGCTTCTCTCTATTGACCGGGCTAAAATTAGGGTTAGGGTTAGGGTTAGCATTCTGAGATCTAAAATGACTAAAGCTCCAGTGGCAATAATATTGTAAATGTCATGCCAAGAGGAGCGTGGCACAGCACGTATATTACTACTTCCACTCATTTCTCATTTGGGCAAACCTTAGTCCTGGTATTATAAGGCTTGTCTCTATTGACCGGGCTAAAATTAGGGTTAGGGTTAGGGTTAGCGTTCTGAGATCTAAAATATCTCGAGCTCCAGGGACACTAATGTTGTAAATGTCATGCCAAGAGGAGCGTGGCACAGCACCTATATTACTACTTCCACTCATTTCTCATTTGGGCAATCCTTAGTCCTGGTATTATAGGGCTTGTCTCTATTGACCGGGCTAAAATTAGGGATAGGGTTAGGGTTAGCATTCTGAGATCTAAAATGACTAGAGCTCCAGTGGCAATAATGTTGTAAATGTCATGCCAAGAGGAGCGTGGCACAGCACCTATATTACTACTTCCACTCATTTCTCATTTGGGCAATCCTTAGTCCTGGTATTATAGGGCTTCTGTCTATTGACCGGGCTAAAATTAGGGTTAGGGTTAGGGTTAGCATTCTGAGATCTAAAATGACTAAAGCTCCAGGGGCACTCATGTTGTAAAGGGCATGCCAAGAGGAGTGTGGCAGAGCACCTATATTACTACTTCCAGAACTTCCTCATCTGGGACAGCTTAGATGCTGCTGACATTGGCCTCATCAGTCCGACCGGGCTAAAATTAGGGTTAGGGTTAGGGTTAGCATTCTGAGATCTAAAATGACTAGATCTCCAGTGGCAATAATGTTGTAAATGTCATGCCAAGAGGAGCGTGGCACAGCACCTATATTACCACTTCGACTCATTTCTCATTTGGGCAATCCTTAGTCCTGGTATTATAGGGCTTGTCTCTATTGACCGGGCTAAAAGTAGGGTTAGGTTTAGGGTTAGCATTCTGAGATCTAAAATGACTAGAGCTCCAGGGGCACTAATGTTGTAAATGTCATGCCAAGAGGAGCGTGGCACAGCACCTATATTACTACTTCCACTCATTTCTCATTTGGGCAAACCTTAGTCCTGGTATTATAAGGCTTGTCTCTATTGACCGGGCTAAAATTAGGGTTAGGGTTAGGGTTAGCGTTCTGAGATCTAAAATATCTCGAGCTCCAGGGACACTAATGTTGTAAATGTCATGCCAAGAGGAGCGTGGCACAGCACCTATATTACTACTTCCACTCATTTCTCATTTGGGCAATCCTTAGTCCTGGTATTATAGGGCTTGTCTCTATTGACCGGGCTAAAATTAGGGTTAGGGTTAGGGTTAGCATTCTGAGATCTAAAATGACTAGAGCTCCAGGGGCACTAATGTTGTAAAGGGCATGCCAAGAGGATCGTGGCACATCACCTATATTACTACTTCCACTCAATTCTCATTTGGGCAATCCTTAATCCTGGTACTATAGGGCTTGTCTCTATTGACTGGGATAAATTAGGGTTAGGGTTAGCATTCTGAGATCTAAAATGACTAGAGCTCCAGGGGCCCTAATGTTTTAAAGTGCATGCCAAGAGGATCGTGGCACAGCACCTATATTACTACTTAGAGAACTTTCTCATCTGGGACAGCATAGATGCTGCAGACATAGGCCTCATCAGTCCGACCGGGCTAAAATTAGGGTTAGGGTTAGGGTTAGCATTCTGAGATCTAAAATGACTAGAGCTCCAGGGGCCCTAATGTTGTAAAGGGCATGCCAAGAGGAGCGTGGCACAGCACCTATATCACTACTTAGAGAACTTAATTACCTAGGACAGCATAGATGCTGCTGGTATAGGCCTCATCAGTCCGACCGGGCTAAAATTAGGGTTAGGGTTAGGGTTAGCATTCTGAGATCTAAAATGACTAGAGCTCCAGGGGCACTAATGTTGTAAAGGGCATGCCAAGAGGAGCGTGGCACAGCACCTGTATTACTACTTCCACTCATTTCTCATTTGGGCAATCCTTAGGCCTGGTATTATAGGGCTTGTCTCTATTGACCGGGCTAAAATTAGTGTTAGGGTTAGGGTTAGCATTCTGAGATCTAAAATGACTAGAGCTCCAGTGGCAATAATGTTGTAAAGGGCATGCCAAGAGGAGCGTGGCACAGCACCTATATTACTACTTCCACTCATTTCTCATTTGGGCAATCCTTAGTCCTGGTATTATAGGGCTACTCTCTATTGACCGGGCTATAATTAGGGTTAGAGTTAGGGTTAGCATTCTGAGATCTAAAATGACTAAAGCTCCAGTGGCAATAATATTGTAAATGTCATGCCAAGAGGAGCGTGGTACAGCACCTATATTACCACTTCAACTCATTTCTCATTTGGGCAAACCTTAGTCCTGGTATTATAAGGCTTGTCTCTATTGACCGGGCTAAAATTAGGGTTAGGGTTAGGGTTAGCGTTCTGAGATCTAAAATATCTCGAGCTCCAGGGACACTAATTTTGTAAATGTCATGCCCAGAGGAGCGTGGCACAGCACCTATATTACTACTTCCACTCATTTCTCATTTGGGCAATCCTTAGTCCTGGTATTATAGGGCTTGTCTCTATTGACCGGGCTAAAATTAGGGTTAGGGTTAGGGTTAGCATTCTGAGATCTAAAATGACTAGAGCTCCAGTGGCAATAATATTGTAAATGTCATGCCAAGAGGAGCGTGGTACAGCACCTATATTACTACTTCCACTTATTTCTCATTTGGGCAATCCTTAGTCCTGGTATTATAGGGCTTGTCTCTATTGACCGGGCTAAAATTAGGGTTAGGGTTAGGGTTAGCATTCTGAGATCTAAAATGACTAGAGCTCCAGGGGCACTAATGTTGTAAAGGGCATGCCAAGAGGAGCGTGGCACAGCACCTATATTACTACTTCCACTCATTTCTCATTTCTGCAATCCTTAGTCCGGGTACTATAGGGCTTGTCTCTATTGACCGGGATAAATTAGGGTTAGGGTTAGCATTCTGAGATCTAAAATGACTAGAGCTCCAGGGGCCCTAATGGTTTGAAGTGCATGCCAAGAGGATCGTGGCACAGCACCTATAATAATACTTAGAGAACTTTCTCATCTGGGACAGCATAGATGCTGCAGACATAGGCCTCATCAGTCCGACCGGGCTAAAATTAGGGTTAGGGTTAGGGTTAGCATTCTGAGATCTAAAATGACTAGAGCTCCAGGGGCACTCATGTTGTAAAGGGCATACCAAGAGGAGTGTGGCAGAGCACCTATATTACTATTTCCAGAACTTCCTCATCTGGGACAGCTTAGATGCTGCTGACATTGGCCTCATCAGTCCGACCGGGCTAAAATTAGGGTTAGGGTTAGGGTTAGCATTCTGAGATCTAAAATGACTAGAGCTCCAGGGGCCCTAATGTTGTAAAGGGCATGCCAAGAGGAGCGTGGCACAGCACCTATATCACTACTTAGAGAACTTAATCACCTAGGACAGCATAGATGCTGCTGGTATAGGCCTCATCAGTCCGACCGGGCTAAAATTAGGGTTAGGGTTAGGGTTAGCATTCTGAGATCTAAAATGACTAGAGCTCCAGGGGCACTAATGTTGTAAAGGGCATGCCAATAGGAGCGTGGCACAGCACCTATATTACCACTTCCACTCATTTCTCATTTGGGCAATTCTTAGTCCTGGTATTATAGGGCTTGTCTCTATTGACCGGGCTAAAATTAGGGTTAGGGTTAGGGTTAGCATTCTGAGATCTAAAATGACTAGAGCTCCAGTGGCAATAATGTTGTAAAGGGCATGCCAAGAGGAGCGTGGCACAGCACCTATATTACTACTTCCACTCATTTCTCATTTGGGCAATCCTTAGTCCTGGTATTATAGGGCTTCTCTCTATTGACCGGGCTAAAATTAGGGTTAGGGTTAGGGTTAGCATTCTGAGATCTAAAATGACTAAAGCTCCAGTGGCAATAATATTGTAAATGTCATGCCAAGAGGAGCGTGGCACAGCACGTATATTACTACTTCCACTCATTTCTCATTTGGGCAAACCTTAGTCCTGGTATTATAAGGCTTGTCTCTATTGACCGGGCTAAAATTAGGGTTAGGGTTAGGGTTAGCGTTCTGAGATCTAAAATATCTCGAGCTCCAGGGACACTAATGTTGTAAATGTCATGCCAAGAGGAGCGTGGCACAGCACCTATATTACTACTTCCACTCATTTCTCATTTGGGCAATCCTTAGTCCTGGTATTATAGGGCTTGTCTCTATTGACCGGGCTAAAATTAGGGTTAGGGTTAGGGTTAGCATTCTGAGATCTAAAATGACTAGAGCTCCAGGGGCACTAATGTTGTAAAGGGCATGCCAAGAGGATCGTGGCACATCACCTATATTACTACTTCCACTCAATTCTCATTTGGGCAATCCTTAATCCTGGTACTATAGGGCTTGTCTCTATTGACCGGGATAAATTAGGGTTAGGGTTAGCATTCTGAGATCTAAAATGACTAGAGCTCCAGGGGCCCTAATGTTTTAAAGTGCATGCCAAGAGGATCGTGGCACAGCACCTATATTACTACTTAGAGAACTTTCTCATCTGGGACAGCATAGATGCTGCAGACATAGGCCTCATCAGTCCGACCGGGCTAAAATTAGGGTTAGGGTTAGGGTTAGCATTCTGAGATCTAAAATGACTAGAGCTCCAGGGGCCCTAATGTTGTAAAGGGCATGCCAAGAGGAGCGTGGCACAGCACCTATATCACTACTTAGAGAACTTAATTACCTAGGACAGCATAGATGCTGCTGGTATAGGCCTCATCAGTCCGACCGGGCTAAAATTAGGGTTAGGGTTAGGGTTAGCATTCTGAGATCTAAAATGACTAGAGCTCCAGGGGCACTAATGTTGTAAAGGGCATGCCAAGAGGAGCGTGGCACAGCACCTGTATTACTACTTCCACTCATTTCTCATTTGGGCAATCCTTAGGCCTGGTATTATAGGGCTTGTCTCTATTGACCGGGCTAAAATTAGGGTTAGGGTTAGGGTTAGCATTCTGAGATCTAAAATGACTAGAGCTCCAGTGGCAATAATGTTGTAAATGTCATGCCAAGAGGAGCGTGGCACAGCACCTATATTACTACTTCCACTCATTTCTCATTTGGGCAATCCTTAGTCCTGGTATTATAGGGCTTCTCTCTATTGACCGGGCTAAAATTAGGGTTAGGGTTAGGGTTAGCATTCTGAGATCTAAAATGACTAAAGCTCCAGTGGCAATAATATTGTAAATGTCATGCCAAGAGGAGCGTGGTACAGCACCTATATTACCACTTCAACTCATTTCTCATTTGGGCAAACCTTAGTCCTGGTATTATAAGGCTTGTCTCTATTGACCGGGCTAAAATTAGGGTTAGGGTTAGGGTTAGCATTCTGAGATCTAAAATATCTCGAGCTCCAGGGACACTAATTTTGTAAAGGGCATGCCAAGAGGAGCGTGGCACAGCACCTATATTACTACTTCCACTCATTTCTCATTTGGGCAATCCTTAGTCCTGGTATTATAGGGCTTGTCTCTATTGACCGGGCTAAAATTAGGGTTAGGGTTAGGGTTAGCATTCTGAGATCTAAAATGACTAGAGCTCCAGTGGCAATAATATTGTAAATGTCATGCCAAGAGGAGCGTGGTACAGCACCTATATTACTACTTCCACTTATTTCTCATTTGGGCAATCCTTAGTCCTGGTATTATAGGGCTTGTCTCTATTGACCGGGCTAAAATTAGGGTTAGGGTTAGGGTTAGCATTCTGAGATCTAAAATGACTAGAGCTCCAGGGGCACTAATGTTGTAAAGGGCATGCCAAGAGGAGCGTGGCACAGCACCTATATTACTACTTCCACTCATTTCTCATTTCTGCAATCCTTAGTCCGGGTACTATAGGGCTTGTCTCTATTGACCGGGATAAATTAGGGTTAGGGTTAGCATTCTGAGATCTAAAATGACTAGAGCTCCAGGGGCCCTAATGGTTTGAAGTGCATGCCAAGAGGATCGTGGCACAGCACCTATAATAATACTTAGAGAACTTTCTCATCTGGGACAGCATAGATGCTGCAGACATAGGCCTCATCAGTCCGACCGGGCTAAAATTAGGGTTAGGGTTAGGGTTAGCATTCTGAGATCTAAAATGACTAGAGCTCCAGGGGCACTCATGTTGTAAAGGGCATACCAAGAGGAGTGTGGCAGAGCACCTATATTACTATTTCCAGAACTTCCTCATCTGGGACAGCTTAGATGCTGCTGACATTGGCCTCATCAGTCCGACCGGGCTAAAATTAGGGTTAGGGTTAGGGTTAGCATTCTGAGATCTAAAATGACTATAGCTCCAGGGGCACTAATGTTGTAAAGGGCATGCCAAGAGGAGCGTGGCACAGCACCTATATTACTACTTAGAGAACTTAATCACCTAGGACAGCATAGATGCTGCTGGTATAGGCCTCATCAGTCCGACCGGGCTAAAATTAGGGTTAGGGTTAGGGTTAGCATTCTGAGATCTAAAATGACTAGAGCTCCAGGGGCACTAATGTTGTAAAGGGCATGCCAATAGGAGCGTGGCACAGCACCTATATTACCACTTCCACTCATTTCTCATTTGGGCAATTCTTAGTCCTGGTATTATAGGGCTTGTCTCTATTGACCGGGCTAAAATTAGGGTTAGGGTTAGGGTTAGCATTCTGAGATCTAAAATGACTAGAGCTCCAGTGGCAATAATGTTGTAAAGGGCATGCCAAGAGGAGCGTGGCACAGCACCTATATTACTACTTCCACTCATTTCTCATTTGGGCAATCCTTAGTCCTGGTATTATAGGGCTTCTCTCTATTGACCGGGCTAAAATTAGGGTTAGGGTTAGGGTTAGCATTCTGAGATCTAAAATGACTAAAGCTCCAGTGGCAATAATATTGTAAATGTCATGCCAAGAGGAGCGTGGCACAGCACGTATATTACTACTTCCACTCATTTCTCATTTGGGCAAACCTTAGTCCTGGTATTATAAGGCTTGTCTCTATTGACCGGGCTAAAATTAGGGTTAGGGTTAGGGTTAGCGTTCTGAGATCTAAAATATCTCGAGCTCCAGGGACACTAATGTTGTAAATGTCATGCCAAGAGGAGCGTGGCACAGCACCTATATTACTACTTCCACTCATTTCTCATTTGGGCAATCCTTAGTCCTGGTATTATAGGGCTTGTCTCTATTGACCGGGCTAAAATTAGGGTTAGGGTTAGGGTTAGCATTCTGAGATCTAAAATGACTAGAGCTCCAGGGGCACTAATGTTGTAAAGGGCATGCCAAGAGGATCGTGGCACATCACCTATATTACTACTTCCACTCAATTCTCATTTGGGCAATCCTTAATCCTGGTACTATAGGGCTTGTCTCTATTGACCGGGATAAATTAGGGTTAGGGTTAGCATTCTGAGATCTAAAATGACTAGAGCTCCAGGGGCCCTAATGTTTTAAAGTGCATGCCAAGAGGATCGTGGCACAGCACCTATATTACTACTTAGAGAACTTTCTCATCTGGGACAGCATAGATGCTGCAGACATAGGCCTCATCAGTCCGACCGGGCTAAAATTAGGGTTAGGGTTAGGGTTAGCATTCTGAGATCTAAAATGACTAGAGCTCCAGGGGCCCTAATGTTGTAAAGGGCATGCCAAGAGGAGCGTGGCACAGCACCTATATCACTACTTAGAGAACTTAATTACCTAGGACAGCATAGATGCTGCTGGTATAGGCCTCATCAGTCCGACCGGGCTAAAATTAGGGTTAGGGTTAGGGTTAGCATTCTGAGATCTAAAATGACTAGAGCTCCAGGGGCACTAATGTTGTAAAGGGCATGCCAAGAGGAGCGTGGCACAGCACCTGTATTACTACTTCCACTCATTTCTCATTTGGGCAATCCTTAGGCCTGGTATTATAGGGCTTGTCTCTATTGACCGGGCTAAAATTAGGGTTAGGGTTAGGGTTAGCATTCTGAGATCTAAAATGACTAGAGCTCCAGGGGCAATAATGTTGTAAATGTCATGCCAAGAGGAGCGTGGCACAGCACCTATATTACTACTTCCACTCATTTCTCATTTGGGCAATCCTTAGTCCTGGTATTATAGGGCTTCTCTCTATTGACCGGGCTAAAATTAGGGTTAGGGTTAGGGTTAGCATTCTGAGATCTAAAATGACTAAAGCTCCAGTGGCAATAATATTGTAAATGTCATGCCAAGAGGAGCGTGGTACAGCACCTATATTACCACTTCAACTCATTTCTCATTTGGGCAAACCTTAGTCCTGGTATTATAAGGCTTGTCTCTATTGACCGGGCTAAAATTAGGGTTAGGGTTAGGGTTAGCATTCTGAGATCTAAAATATCTCGAGCTCCAGGGACACTAATTTTGTAAAGGGCATGCCAAGAGGAGCGTGGCACAGCACCTATATTACTACTTCCACTCATTTCTCATTTGGGCAATCCTTAGTCCTGGTATTATAGGGCTTGTCTCTATTGACCGGGCTAAAATTAGGGTTAGGGTTAGGGTTAGCATTCTGAGATCTAAAATAACGCGAGCTGAAGGGGCACTAATGTTGTAAAGGGCATGCCAAGAGGATCGTGGCACATCACCTATATTACTACTTCCACTCAATTCTCATTTGGGCAATCCTTAATCCTGGTACTATAGGGCTTGTCTCTATTGACCGGGATAAATTAGGGTTAGGGTTAGCATTCTGAGATCTAAAATGACTAGAGCTCCAGGGGCCCTAATGTTTTAAAGTGCATGCCAAGAGGATCGTGGCACAGCACCTATATTACTACTTAGAGAACTTTCTCATCTGGGACAGCATAGATGCTGCAGACATAGGCCTCATCAGTCCGACCGGGCTAAAATTAGGGTTAGGGTTAGGGTTAGCATTCTGAGATCTAAAATGACTAGAGCTCCAGGGGCCCTAATGTTGTAAAGGGCATGCCAAGAGGAGCGTGGCACAGCACCTATATCACTACTTAGAGAACTTAATTACCTAGGACAGCATAGATGCTGCTGGTATAGGCCTCATCAGTCCGACCGGGCTAAATTTAGGGTTAGGGTTAGGGTTAGCATTCTGAGATCTAAAATGACTAGAGCTCCAGGGGCACTAATGTTGTAAAGGGCATGCCAAGAGGAGCGTGGCACAGCACCTGTATTACTACTTCCACTCATTTCTCATTTGGGCAATCCTTAGTCCTGGTATTATAGGGCTTGTCTCTATTGACCGGGCTAAAATTAGGGTTAGGGTTAGGGTTAGCATTCTGAGATCTAAAATGACTAGAGCTCCAGTGGCAATAATGTTGTAAATGTCATGCCAAGAGGAGCGTGGCACAGCACCTATATTACTACTTCCACTCATTTCTCATTTGGGCAATCCTTAGTCCTGGTATTATAGGGCTTCTCTCTATTGACCGGGCTAAAATTAGGGTTAGGGTTAGGGTTAGCATTCTGAGATCTAAAATGACTAAAGCTCCAGTGGCAATAATATTGTAAATGTCATGCCAAGAGGAGCGTGGTACAGCACCTATATTACCACTTCAACTCATTTCTCATTTGGGCAAACCTTAGTCCTGGTATTATAAGGCTTGTCTCTATTGACCGGGCTAAAATTAGGGTTAGGGTTAGGGTTAGCGTTCTGAGATCTAAAATATCTCGAGCTCCAGGGACACTAATGTTGTAAATGTCATGCCAAGAGGAGCGTGGCACAGCACCTATATTACTACTTCCACTCATTTCTCATTTGGGCAATCCTTAGTCCTGGTATTATAGGGCTTGTCTCTATTGACCGGGCTAAAATTAGGGTTAGGGTTAGGGTTAGCATTCTGAGATCTAAAGTGACTAGAGCTCCAGGGGCACTAATGTTGTAAAGGGCATGCCAAGAGGAGCGTGGCACATCACCTATATTACTACTTCCACTCAATTCTCATTTGGGCAATCCTTAATCCTGGTACTATAGGGCTTGTCTCTATTGATCGGGATAAATTAGGGTTAGGGTTAGCATTCTGAGATCTAAAATGACTAGAGCTCCAGGGGCCCTAATGTTTTAAAGTGCATGCCAAGAGGATCGTGGCACAGCACCTATATTACTACTTAGAGAACTTTCTCATCTGGGACAGCATAGATGCTGCAGACATAGGCCTCATCAGTCCGACCGGGCTAAAATTAGGGTTAGGGTTAGGGTTAGCATTCTGAGATCTAAAATGACTAGAGCTCCAGGGGCCCTAATGTTGTAAAGGGCATGCCAAGAGGAGCGTGGCACAGCACCTATATCACTACTTAGAGAACTTTCTCACCTGGGACAGCATAGATGCTGCTGGTATAGGCCTCATCAGTCCGACCGGGCTAAAATTAGGGTTAGGGTAAGGGTTAGCATTCTGAGATCTAAAATGACTAGAGCTCCAGGGTCACTCATGTTGTAAAGGGCATGCCAAGAGGAGTGTGGCAGAGCACCTATATTACTACTTCCAGAACTTCCTCATCTGGGACAGCTTAGATGCTGCTGACATGGGCCTCATCAGTCCGAACGGGCTAAAATTAGGGTTAGGGTTAGGGTTAGCATTCTGAGATCTAAAATGACTAGAGCTCCAGTGGCAATAATGTTGTAAATGTCATGCCAAGAGGATCGTGGCAGAGCACCTATATTACTACTTCCACTCATTTCACTTTTGGGCAATCATTAGTCCTGGTATTATAGGGCTTGTCTCTATTGACCGGGCAAAAATTAGGGTTAGGGTTAGCATTCTGAGATCTAAAGTGACTAGAGCTCCAGGGGCCCTAATGTTTTAAAGTGCATGCCAAGAGGAGCGTGGCACAGCACCTATAATAATACTTAGAGAACTTTCTCATCTGGGACAGCATAGATGCTGCAGACATAGGCCTCATCAGTCCGACCGGTCTAAAATTAGGGTTAGGGTAAGGGTTAGCATTCTGAGATCTAAAATGACTAGAGCTCCAGGGGCCCTAATGTTGTAAAGGGCATGCCAAGAGGAGCGTGGCACAGCACCTATATCACTACTTAGAGAAATTTCTCACCTGGGACAGCATAGATGCTGCTGGTATAGGCCTCATCAATCCGACCGGGCTAAAATTAGGGTTAGGGTTAGCATTCTGAGATCTAAAATGACTAGAGCTCCAGGGGCACTTATGTTGTAAAGGGCATGCAAAGAGGAGCGTGGCACATCACCTATATTACTACTTCCACTCATTTCTCATTTGGGCAATTCTTAGTCCTGGTATTATAGGGCTTGTCTCTATTGACCGGGATAAATTAGGTTTAGGGTTAGCATTCTGAGATCTAAAATGACTAGAGCTCCAGGGGCCCTAATGTTTTAAAGTGCATGCCAAGAGGATCGTGGCACAGCACCTATATTACTACTTAGAGAACTTTCTCATCTGGGACAGCATAGATGCTGCAGACATAGGCCTCATCAGTCCGACAGGGCTAAAATTAGGGTTAGGGTTAGGGTCAGCATTCTGAGATCTAAAATGACTAGAGCTCCAGGGGCACTCATGTTGTAAAGGGCATGCCAAGAGGAGTGTGGCAGAGCACCTATATTACTACTTCCAGAACTTCCTCATCTGGGACAGCTTAGATGCTGCTGACATTGGCCTCATCAGTCCGACCGGGCTAAAATTAGGGTTAGGGTTAGGGTTAGCATTCTGAGATCTAAAATGACTAGATCTCCAGTGGCAATAATATTGTAAATGTCATGCCAAGAGGAGCGTGGTACAGCACCTATATTACTCCTTCCACTCATTTCTCATTTGGGCAATCCTTAGTCCTGGTATTATAAGGCTTGTCTCTATTGACCGGGCTAAAATTAGGGTTAGGGTTAGCATTCTGAGATCTAAAATATCTCGAGCTCCAGGGGCACTAATGTTGTTAAGGGCATGCCAAGAGGAGCGTGGCACAGCACCTATATTACTACTTCCACTTATTTCTCATTTGGGCAATCCTTAGTCCTGGTATTATAGGGCTTGTCTCTATTGACCGGGCTAAAATTAGGGTTAGGGTTAGGGTTAGCATTCTGAGATCTAAAATGACTAGAGCTCCAGGGGCACTAATGTTGTAAAGGGCATGCCAAGAGGAGCGTGGCACAGCACCTATATTACTACTTCCACTCATTTCTCATTTGGGCAATCCTTAGTCCGGGTACTATAGGGCTTGTCTCTATTGACCGGGATAAATTAGGGTTAGGGTTAGCATTCTGAGATCTAAAATGACTAGAGCTCCAGGGGCCCTAATGGTTTGAAGTGCATGCCAAGAGGATCGTGGCACAGCACCTATAATAATACTTAGAGAACTTTCTCATCTGGGACAGCATAGATGCTGCAGACATAGGCCTCATCAGTCCGACCGGGCTAAAATTAGGGTTAGGGTTAGGGTTAGCATTCTGAGATCTAAAATGACTAGAGCTCCAGGGGCCCTAATGTTGTAAAGGGCATGCCAAGAGGAGCGTGGCACAGCACCTATATCACTACTTAGAGAACTTAATTACCTAGGACAGCATAGATGCTGCTGGTATAGGCCTCATCAGTCCGACCGGGCTAAATTTAGGGTTAGGGTTAGGGTTAGCATTCTGAGATCTAAAATGACTAGAGCTCCAGGGGCACTAATGTTGTAAAGGGCATGCCAAGAGGAGCGTGGCACAGCACCTGTATTACTACTTCCACTCATTTCTCATTTGGGCAATCCTTAGTCCTGGTATTATAGGGCTTGTCTCTATTGACCGGGCTAAAATTAGGGTTAGGGTTAGGGTTAGCATTCTGAGATCTAAAATGACTAGAGCTCCAGTGGCAATAATGTTGTAAATGTCATGCCAAGAGGAGCGTGGCACAGCACCTATATTACTACTTCCACTCATTTCTCATTTGGGCAATCCTTAGTCCTGGTATTATAGGGCTTCTCTCTATTGACCGGGCTAAAGTTAGGGTTAGGGTTAGGGTTAGCATTCTGAGATCTAAAATGACTAAAGCTCCAGTGGCAATAATATTGTAAATGTCATGCCAAGAGGAGCGTGGTACAGCACCTATATTACCACTTCAACTCATTTCTCATTTGGGCAAACCTTAGTCCTGGTATTATAAGGCTTGTCTCTATTGACCGGGCTAAAATTAGGGTTAGGGTTAGGGTTAGCGTTCTGAGATCTAAAATATCTCGAGCTCCAGGGACACTAATGTTGTAAATGTCATGCCAAGAGGAGCGTGGCACAGCACCTATATTACTACTTCCACTCATTTCTCATTTGGGCAATCCTTAGTCCTGGTATTATAGGGCTTGTCTCTATTGACCGGGCTAAAATTAGGGTTAGGGTTAGGGTTAGCATTCTGAGATCTAAAATGACTAGAGCTCCAGGGGCACTAATGTTGTAAAGGGCATGCCAAGAGGAGCGTGGCACATCACCTATATTACTACTTCCACTCAATTCTCATTTGGGCAATCCTTAATCCTGGTACTATAGGGCTTGTCTCTATTGATCGGGATAAATTAGGGTTAGGGTTAGCATTCTGAGATCTAAAATGACTAGAGCTCCAGGGGCCCTAATGTTTTAAAGTGCATGCCAAGAGGATCGTGGCACAGCACCTATATTACTACTTAGAGAACTTTCTCATCTGGGACAGCATAGATGCTGCAGACATAGGCCTCATCAGTCCGACCGGGCTAAAATTAGGGTTAGGGTTAGGGTTAGCATTCTGAGATCTAAAATGACTAGAGCTCCAGGGGCCCTAATGTTGTAAAGGGCATGCCAAGAGGAGCGTGGCACAGCACCTATATCACTACTTAGAGAACTTTCTCACCTGGGACAGCATAGATGCTGCTGGTATAGGCCTCATCAGTCCGACCGGGCTAAAATTAGGGTTAGGGTAAGGGTTAGCATTCTGAGATCTAAAATGACTAGAGCTCCAGGGTCACTCATGTTGTAAAGGGCATGCCAAGAGGAGTGTGGCAGAGCACCTATATTACTACTTCCAGAACTTCCTCATCTGGGACAGCTTAGATGCTGCTGACATGGGCCTCATCAGTCCGAACGGGCTAAAATTAGGGTTAGGGTTAGGGTTAGCATTCTGAGATCTAAAATGACTAGAGCTCCAGTGGCAATAATGTTGTAAATGTCATGCCAAGAGGATCGTGGCAGAGCACCTATATTACTACTTCCACTCATTTCACTTTTGGGCAATCATTAGTCCTGGTATTATAGGGCTTGTCTCTATTGACCGGGCAAAAATTAGGGTTAGGGTTAGCATTCTGAGATCTAAAGTGATTAGAGCTCCAGGGGCCCTAATGTTTTAAAGTGCATGCCAAGAGGAGCGTGGCACAGCACCTATAATAATACTTAGAGAACTTTCTCATCTGGGACAGCATAGATGCTGCAGACATAGGCCTCATCAGTCCGACCGGTCTAAAATTAGGGTTAGGGTAAGGGTTAGCATTGTGAGATCTAAAATGACTAGAGCTCCAGGGGCCCTAATGTTGTAAAGGGCATGCCAAGAGGAGCGTGGCACAGCACCTATATCACTACTTAGAGAAATTTCTCACCTGGGACAGCATAGATGCTGCTGGTATAGGCCTCATCAATCCGACCGGGCTAAAATTAGGGTTAGGGTTAGCATTCTGAGATCTAAAATGACTAGAGCTCCAGGGGCACTTATGTTGTAAAGGGCATGCAAAGAGGAGCGTGGCACATCACCTATATTACTACTTCCACTCATTTCTCATTTGGGCAATTCTTAGTCCTGGTATTATAGGGCTTGTCTCTATTGACCGGGATAAATTAGGGTTAGGGTTAGCATTCTGAGATCTAAAATGACTAGAGCTCCAGGGGCCCTAATGTTTTAAAGTGCATGCCAAGAGGATCGTGGCACAGCACCTATATTACTACTTAGAGAACTTTCTCATCTGGGACAGCATAGATGCTGCAGACATAGGCCTCATCAGTCCGACCGGTCTAAAATTAGGGTTAGGGTAAGGGTTAGCATTCTGAGATCTAAAATGACTAGAGCTCCAGGGGCCCTAATGTTGTAAAGGGCATGCCAAGAGCAGCGTGGCACAGCACCTATATCACTACTTATATAACTTTCTCACCTGGGACAGCATAGATGCTGCTGATATAGGCCTCATCAGTCCGACAGGGCTAAAATTAGGGTTAGGGTTAGGGTCAGCATTCTGAGATCTAAAATGACTAGAGCTCCAGGGGCACTCATGTTGTAAAGGGCATGCCAAGAGGAGTGTGGCAGAGCACCTATATTACTACTTCCAGAACTTCCTCATCTGGGACAGCTTAGATGCTGCTGACATTGGCCTCATCAGTCCGACCGGGCTAAAATTAGGGTTAGGGTTAGGGTTAGCATTCTGAGATCTAAAATGACTAGATCTCCAGTGGCAATAATATTGTAAATGTCATGCCAAGAGGAGCGTGGTACAGCACCTATATTACTACTTCCACTCATTTCTCATTTGGGCAATCCTTAGTCCTGGTATTATAAGGCTTGTCTCTATTGACCGGGCTAAAATTAGGGTTAGGGTTAGCATTCTGAGATCTAAAATATCTCGAGCTCCAGGGGCACTAATGTTGTTAAGGGCATGCCAAGAGGAGCGTGGCACAGCACCTATATTACTACTTCCACTTATTTCTCATTTGGGCAATCCTTAGTCCTGGTATTATAGGGCTTGTCTCTATTGACCGGGCTAAAATTAGGGTTAGGGTTAGGGTTAGCATTCTGAGATCTAAAATGACTAGAGCTCCAGGGGCACTAATGTTGTAAAGGGCATGCCAAGAGGAGCGTGGCACAGCACCTATATTACTACTTCCACTCATTTCTCATTTGGGCAATCCTTAGTCCGGGTACTATAGGGCTTGTCTCTATTGACCGGGATAAATTAGGGTTAGGGTTAGCATTCTGAGATCTAAAATGACTAGAGCTCCAGGGGCCCTAATGGTTTGAAGTGCATGCCAAGAGGATCGTGGCACAGCACCTATAATAATACTTAGAGAACTTTCTCATCTGGGACAGCATAGATGCTGCAGATATAGGCCTCATCAGTCCGACCGGGCTAAAATTAGGGTTAGGGTTAGGGTTAGCATTCTGAGATCTAAAATGACTAGAGCTCCAGGGGCACTCATGTTGTAAAGGGCATACCAAGAGGAGTGTGGCAGAGCACCTATATTACTATTTCCAGAACTTCCTCATCTGGGACAGCTTAGATGCTGCTGACATTGGCCTCATCAGTCCGACCGGGCTAAAATTAGGGTTAGGGTTAGGGTTAGCATTCTGAGATCTAAAATGACTAGAGCTCCAGGGGCACTAATGTTGTAAAGGGCATGCCAAGAGGAGCGTGGCACAGCACCTATATCACTACTTAGAGAACTTAATCACCTAGGACAGCATAGATGCTGCTGGTATAGGCCTCATCAGTCCGACCGGGCTAAAATTAGGGTTAGGGTTAGGGTTAGCATTCTGAGATCTAAAATGACTAGAGCTCCAGGGGCACTAATGTTGTAAAGGGCATGCCAAGAGGAGCGTGGCACAGCACCTGTATTACTACTTCCACTCATTTCTCATTTGGGCAATCCTTAGTCCTGGTATTATAGGGCTTGTCTCTATTGACCGGGCTAAAATTAGGGTTAGGGTTAGGGTTAGCATTCTGAGATCTAAAATGACTAGAGCTCCAGTGGCAATAATGTTGTAAAGGTCATGCCAAGAGGAGCGTGGCACAGCACCTATATTACTACTTCCACTCATTTCTCATTTGGGCAATCCTTAGTCCTGGTATTATAGGGCTTCTCTCTATTGACCGGGCTAAAATTAGGGTTAGGGTTAGGGTTAGCATTCTGAGATCTAAAATGACTAAAGCTCCAGTGGCAATAATATTGTAAATGTCATGCCAAGAGGAGCGTGGTACAGCACCTATATTACCACTTCAACTCATTTCTCATTTGGGCAATCCTTAGTCCTGGTATTATAAGGCTTGTCTCTATTGACCGGGCTAAAATTAGGGTTAGGGTTAGGGTTAGCGTTCTGAGATCTAAAATATCTCGAGCTCCAGGGACACTAATGTTGTAAATGTCATGCCAAGAGGAGCGTGGCACAGCACCTATATTACTACTTCCACTCATTTCTCATTTGGGCAATCCTTAGTCCTGGTAGTATAGGGCTTGTCTCTATTGACCGGGCTAAAATTAGGGTTAGGGTTAGGGTTAGCATTCTGAGATCTAAAATGACTAGAGCTCCAGGGGCACTAATATTGTAAAGGGCATGCCAAGAGTAGCGTGGCACATCACCTATATTACTACTTCCACTCAATTCTCATTTGGGCAATCCTTAATCCTGGTACTATAGGGCTTGTCTCTATTGACCGGGATAAATTAGGGTTAGGGTTAGCATTCTGAGATCTAAAATGACTAGAGCTCCAGGGGCCCTAATGTTTTAAAGTGCATGCCAAGAGGATCGTGGCACAGCACCTATATTACTACTTAGAGAACTTTCTCATCTGGGACAGCATAGATGCTGCTGGTATAGGCCTCATCAGTCCGACCGGGCTAAAATTAGGGTTAGGGTTAGGGTTAGCATTCTGAGATCTAAAATGACTAGAGCTCCAGGGGTATTCATGTTGTAAAGGGCATGCCAAGAGGAGTGTGGCAGAGCACCTATATTACTACTTCCAGAACTTCCTCATCTGGGACAGCTTAGATGCTGCTGACATAGGCCTCATCAGTCCGACCGGGCTAAAATTAGGGTTAGGGTTAGGGTTAGCATTCTGAGATCTAAAATGACTAGAGCTCCAGGGGCACTAATGTTGTAAAGGGCATGCCAAGAGGAGTGTGGCAGAGCACCTATATTACTACTTCCACTCATTTCACTTTTGGGCAATCATTAGTCCTGGTATTATAGGGCTTGTCTCTATTGACAGGGCAAAAATTAGGGTTAGGTTTAGGGTTAGCATTCTGAGATCTAAAGTGACTAGAGCTCCAGGGGCCCTAATGTTTTAAAGTGCATGCCAAGAGGAGCGTGGCACAGCACCTATAATAATACTTAGAGAACTTTCTCATCTGGGACAGCATAGATGCTGCAGACATAGGCCTCATCAGTCCGACCGGTCTAAAATTAGGGTTAGGGTAAGGGTTAGCATTGTGAGATCTAAAATGACTAGAGCTCCAGGGGCCCTAATGTTGTAAAGGGCATGCCAAGAGGAGCGTGGCACAGCACCTATATCACTACTTAGAGAAATTTCTCACCTGGGACAGCATAGATGCTGCTGGTATAGGCCTCATCAGTCCGACCGGGCTAAAATTAGGGTTAGGGTTAGGGTTAGCATTCTGAGATCTAAAATGACTAGAGCTCCAGGGGCACTAATGTTGTAAAGGGCATGCCAAGAGGAGCGTGGCACAGCACCTGTATTACTACTTTCACTCATTTCTCATTTGGGCAATCCTTAGTCCTGGTATTATAGGGCTTGTCTCTATTGACCGGGCTAAAATTAGGGTTAGGGTTAGGGTTAGCATTCTGAGATCTAAAATGACTAGAGCTCCAGTGGCAATAATGTTGTAAATGTCATGCCAAGAGGAGCGTGGCACAGCACCTATATTACTACTTCCACTCATTTCTCATTTGGGCAATCCTTAGTCCTGGTATTATAGGGCTTCTCTCTATTGACCGGGCTAAAATTAGGGTTAGGGTTAGGGTTAGCATTCTGAGATCTAAAATGACTAAAGCTCCAGTGGCAATAATATTGTAAATGTCATGCCAAGAGGAGCGTGGTACAGCACCTATATTACCACTTCAACTCATTTCTCATTTGGGCAAACCTTAGTCCTGGTATTATAAGGCTTGTCTCTATTGACCGGGCTAAAATTAGGGTTAGGGTTAGGGTTAGCGTTCTGAGATCTAAAATATCTCGAGCTCCAGGGACACTAATGTTGTAAATGTCATGCCAAGAGGAGCGTGGCACAGCACCTATATTACTACTTCCACTCATTTCTCATTTGGGCAATCCTTAGTCCTGGTATTATAGGGCTTGTCTCTATTGACCGGGCTAAAATTAGGGTTAGGGTTAGGGTTAGCATTCTGAGATCTAAAATGACTAGAGCTCCAGGGGCACTAATATTGTAAAGGGCATGCCAAGAGTAGCGTGGCACATCACCTATATTACTACTTCCACTCAATTCTCATTTGGGCAATCCTTAATCCTGGTACTATAGGGCTTGTCTCTATTGACCGGGATAAATTAGGGTTAGGGTTAGCATTCTGAGATCTAAAATGACTAGAGCTCCAGGGGCCCTAATGTTTTAAAGTGCATGCCAAGAGGATCGTGGCACAGCACCTATATTACTACTTAGAGAACTTTCTCATCTGGGACAGCATAGATGCTGCTGGTATAGGCCTCATCAGTCCGACCGGGCTAAAATTAGGGTTAGGGTTAGGGTTAGCATTCTGAGATCTAAAATGACTAGAGCTCCAGGGGTATTCATGTTGTAAAGGGCATGCCAAGAGGAGTGTGGCAGAGCACCTATATTACTACTTCCAGAACTTCCTCATCTGGGACAGCTTAGATGCTGCTGACATAGGCCTCATCAGTCCGACCGGGCTAAAATTAGGGTTAGGGTTAGGGTTAGCATTCTGAGATCTAAAATGACTAGAGCTCCAGGGGCAATAATGTTGTAAATGTCATGCCAAGAGGAGTGTGGCAGAGCACCTATATTACTACTTCCACTCATTTCACTTTTGGGCAATCATTAGTCCTGGTATTATAGGGCTTGTCTCTATTGACAGGGCAAAAATTAGGGTTAGGTTTAGGGTTAGCATTCTGAGATCTAAAGTGACTAGAGCTCCAGGGGCCCTAATGTTTTAAAGTGCATGCCAAGAGGAGCGTGGCACAGCACCTATAATAATACTTAGAGAACTTTCTCATCTGGGACAGCATAGATGCTGCAGACATAGGCCTCATCAGTCCGACCGGTCTAAAATTAGGGTTAGGGTAAGGGTTAGCATTGTGAGATCTAAAATGACTAGAGCTCCAGGGGCCCTAATGTTGTAAAGGGCATGCCAAGAGGAGCGTGGCACAGCACCTATATCACTACTTAGAGAAATTTCTCACCTGGGACAGCATAGATGCTGCTGGTATAGGCCTCATCAGTCCGACCGGGCTAAAATTAGGGTTAGGGTTAGGGTTAGCATTCTGAGATCTAAAATGACTAGAGCTCCAGGGGCACTAATGTTGTAAAGGGCATGCCAAGAGGAGCGTGGCACAGCACCTGTATTACTACTTTCACTCATTTCTCATTTGGGCAATCCTTAGTCCTGGTATTATAGGGCTTGTCTCTATTGACCGGGCTAAAATTAGGGTTAGGGTTAGGGTTAGCATTCTGAGATCTAAAATGACTAGAGCTCCAGTGGCAATAATGTTGTAAATGTCATGCCAAGAGGAGCGTGGCACAGCACCTATATTACTACTTCCACTCATTTCTCATTTGGGCAATCCTTAGTCCTGGTATTATAGGGCTTGTCTCTATTGACCGGGCTAAAATTAGGGTTAGGGTTAGGGTTAGCATTCTGAGATCTAAAATGACTAAAGCTCCAGTGGCAATAATATTGTAAATGTCATGCCAAGAGGAGCGTGGTACAGCACCTATATTACCACTTCAACTCATTTCTCATTTGGGCAAACCTTAGTCCTGGTATTATAAGGCTTGTCTCTATTGACCGGGCTAAAATTAGGGTTAGGGTTAGGGTTAGCGTTCTGAGATCTAAAATATCTCGAGCTCCAGGGACACTAATGTTGTAAATGTCATGCCAAGAGGAGCGTGGCACAGCACCTATATTACTACTTCCACTCATTTCTCATTTGGGCAATCCTTAGTCCTGGTATTATAGGGCTTGTCTCTATTGACCGGGCTAAAATTAGGGTTAGGGTTAGGGTTAGCATTCTGAGATCTAAAATGACTAGAGCTCCAGGGGCACTAATATTGTAAAGGGCATGCCAAGAGTAGCGTGGCACATCACCTATATTACTACTTCCACTCAATTCTCATTTGGGCAATCCTTAATCCTGGTACTATAGGGCTTGTCTCTATTGACCGGGATAAATTAGGGTTAGGGTTAGCATTCTGAGATCTAAAATGACTAGAGCTCCAGGGGCCCTAATGTTTTAAAGTGCATGCCAAGAGGATCGTGGCACAGCACCTATATTACTACTTAGAGAACTTTCTCATCTGGGACAGCATAGATGCTGCAGACATAGGCCTCATCAGTCCGACCGGGCTAAAATTAGGGTTAGGGTTAGGGTTAGCATTCTGAGATCTAAAATGACTAGAGCTCCAGGGGTATTCATGTTGTAAAGGGCATGCCAAGAGGAGTGTGGCAGAGCACCTATATTACTACTTCCAGAACTTCCTCATCTGGGACAGCTTAGATGCTGCTGACATAGGCCTCATCAGTCCGACCGGGCTAAAATTAGGGTTAGGGTTAGGGTTAGCATTCTGAGATCTAAAATGACTAGAGCTCCAGGGGCAATAATGTTGTAAATGTCATGCCAAGAGGAGTGTGGCAGAGCACCTATATTACTACTTCCACTCATTTCACTTTTGGGCAATCATTAGTCCTGGTATTATAGGGCTTGTCTCTATTGACAGAGCAAAAATTAGGGTTAGGTTTAGGGTTAGCATTCTGAGATCTAAAGTGACTAGAGCTCCAGGGGCCCTAATGTTTTAAAGTGCATGCCAAGAGGAGCGTGGCACAGCACCTATAATAATACTTAGAGAACTTTCTCATCTGGGACAGCATAGATGCTGCAGACATAGGCCTCATCAGTCCGACCGGTCTAAAATTAGGGTTAGGGTAAGGGTTAGCATTGTGAGATCTAAAATGACTAGAGCTCCAGGGGCCCTAATGTTGTAAAGGGCATGCCAAGAGGAGCGTGGCACAGCACCTATATCACTACTTAGAGAAATTTCTCACCTGGGACAGCATAGATGCTGCTGGTATAGGCCTCATCAATCCGACCGGGCTAAAATTAGGGTTAGGGTTAGAATTCTGAGATCTAAAATGACTAGAGCTCCAGGGGCACTTATGTTGTAAAGGGCATGCAAAGAGGAGCGTGGCACATCACCTATATTACTACTTCCACTCATTTCTCATTTGGGCAATTCTTAGTCCTGGTATTATAGGGCTTGTCTCTATTGACCGGGATAAATTAGGGTTAGGCTTAGCATTCTGAGATCTAAAATGACTAGAGCTCCAGGGGCCCTAATGTTTTAAAGTGCATGCCAAGAGGATCGTGGCACAGCACCTATATTACTACTTAGAGAACTTTCTCATCTGGGACAGCATAGATGCTGCAGACATAGGCCTCATCAGTCCGACCGATCTAAAATTAGGGTTAGGGTAAGGGTTAGCATTCTGAGATCTAAAATGACTAGAGCTCCAGGGGCCCTAATGTTGTAAAGGGCATGCCAAGAGCAGCGTGGCACAGCACCTATATCACTACTTATATAACTTTCTCACCTGGGACAGCATAGATGCTGCTGATATAGGCCTCATCAGTCCGACAGGGCTAAAATTAGGGTTAGGGTTAGGGTCAGCATTCTGATATCTAAAATGACTAGAGCTCCAGGGGCACTCATGTTGTAAAGGGCATGCCAAGAGGAGTGTGGCAGAGCACCTATATTACTACTTCCAGAACTTCCTCATCTGGGACAGCTTAGATGCTGCTGACATTGGCCTCATCAGTCCGACCGGGCTAAAATTAGGGTTAGGGTTAGGGTTAGCATTCTGAGATCTAAAATGACTAGATCTCCAGTGGCAATAATATTGTAAATGTCATGCCAAGAGGAGCGTGGTACAGCACCTATATTACTACTTCCACTCATTTCTCATTTGGGCAATCCTTAGTCCTGGTATTATAAGGCTTGTCTCTATTGACCGGGCTAAAATTAGGGTTAGGGTTAGCATTCTGAGATCTAAAATGACTAGAGCTCCAGGGGCACTAATGTTGTAAAGGGCATGCCAAGAGGAGCGTGGCACAGCACCTATATTACTACTTCCACTCATTTCTCATTTGGGCAATCCTTAGTCCTGGTACTATAGGGCTTGTCTCTATTGACCGGGATAAATTAGGGTTAGGGTTAGCATTCTGAGATCTAAAATGACTAGAGCTCCAGGGGCCCTAATGGTTTGAAGTGCATGCCAAGAGGATCGTGGCACAGCACCTATAATAATACTTAGAGAACTTTCTCATCTGGGACAGCATAGATTCTGCAGACATAGGCCTCATCAGTCCGACCGGGCTAAAATTAGGGTTAGGGTTAGGGTTAGCATTCTGAGATCTAAAATGACTAGAGCTCCAGGGGCACTCATGTTGTAAAGGGCATACCAAGAGGAGTGTGGCAGAGCACCTATATTACTATTTCCAGAACTTCCTCATCTGGGACAGCTTAGATGCTGCTGACATTGGCCTCATCAGTCCGACCGGGCTAAAATTAGGGTTAGGGTTAGGGTTAGCATTCTGAGATCTAAAATGACTAGAGCTCCAGGGGCCCTAATGTTGTAAAGGGCATGCCAAGAGGAGCGTGGCACAGCACCTATATCACTACTTAGAGAACTTAATCACCTAGGACAGCATAGATGCTGCTGGTATAGGCCTCATCAGTCCGACCGGGCTAAAATTAGGGTTAGGGTTAGGGTTAGCATTCTGAGATCTAAAATGACTAGAGCTCCAGGGGCACTAATGTTGTAAAGGGCATGCCAAGAGGAGCGTGGCACAGCACCTGTATTACTACTTCCACTCATTTCTCATTTGGGCAATCCTTAGTCCTGGTATTATAGGGCTTGTCTCTATTGACCGGGCTAAAATTAGGGTTAGGGTTAGGGTTAGCATTCTGAGATCTAAAATGACTAGAGCTCCAGTGGCAATAATGTTGTAAATGTCATGCCAAGAGGAGCGTGGCACAGCACCTATATTACTACTTCCACTCATTTCTCATTTGGGCAATCCTTAGTCCTGGTATTATAGGGCTTCTCTCTATTGACCGGGCTAAAATTAGGGTTAGGGTTAGGGTTAGCATTCTGAGATCTAAAATGACTAAAGCTCCAGTGGCAATAATATTGTAAATGTCATGCCAAGAGGAGCGTGGTACAGCACCTATATTACTACTTCCACTCATTTCTCATTTGGGCAAACCTTAGTCCTGGTATTATAAGGCTTGTCTCTATTGACCGGGCTAAAATTAGGGTTAGGGTTAGGGTTAGCGTTCTGAGATCTAAAATATCTCGAGCTCCAGGGACACTAATGTTGTAAATGTCATGCCAAGAGGAGCGTGGCACAGCACCTATATTACTACTTCCACTCATTTCTCATTTGGGCAATCCTTAGTCCTGGTATTATAGGGCTTGTCTCTATTGACCGGGCTAAAATTAGGGTTAGGGTTAGGGTTAGCATTCTGAGATCTAAAATGACTAGAGCTCCAGGGGCACTAATATTGTAAAGGGCATGCCAAGAGTAGCGTGGCACATCACCTATATTACTACTTCCACTCATTTCTCATTTGGGCAATCCTTAATCCTGGTACTATAGGGCTTGTCTCTATTGACCGGGATAAATTAGGGTTAGGGTTAGCATTCTGAGATCTAAAATGACTAGAGCTCCAGGGGCCCTAATGTTTTAAAGTGCATGCCAAGAGGATCGTGGCACAGCACCTATATTACTACTTAGAGAACTTTCTCATCTGGGACAGCATAGATGCTGCTGGTATAGGCCTCATCAGTCCGACCGGGCTAAAATTAGGGTTAGGGTTAGGGTTAGCATTCTGAGATCTAAAATGACTAGAGCTCCAGGGGTATTCATGTTGTAAAGGGCATGCCAAGAGGAGTGTGGCAGAGCACCTATATTACTACTTCCAGAACTTCCTCATCTGGGACAGCTTAGATGCTGCTGACATAGGCCTCATCAGTCCGACCGGGCTAAAATTAGGGTTAGGGTTAGGGTTAGCATTCTGAGATCTAAAATGACTAGAGCTCCAGGGGCAATAATGTTGTAAATGTCATGCCAAGAGGAGTGTGGCAGAGCACCTATATTACTACTTCCACTCATTTCACTTTTGGGCAATCATTAGTCCTGGTATTATAGGGCTTGTCTCTATTGACAGGGCAAAAATTAGGGTTAGGTTTAGGGTTAGCATTCTGAGATCTAAAGTGACTAGAGCTCCAGGGGCCCTAATGTTTTAAAGTGCATGCCAAGAGGAGCGTGGCACAGCACCTATAATAATACTTAGAGAACTTTCTCATCTGGGACAGCATAGATGCTGCAGACATAGGCCTCATCAGTCCGACCGGTCTAAAATTAGGGTTAGGGTAAGGGTTAGCATTGTGAGATCTAAAATGACTAGAGCTCCAGGGGCCCTAATGTTGTAAAGGGCATGCCAAGAGGAGCGTGGCACAGCACCTATATCACTACTTAGAGAAATTTCTCACCTGGGACAGCATAGATGCTGCTGGTATAGGCCTCATCAATCCGACCGGGCTAAAATTAGGGTTAGGGTTAGCATTCTGAGATCTAAAATGACTAGAGCTCCAGGGGCACTTATGTTGTAAAGGGCATGCAAAGAGGAGCGTGGCACATCACCTATATTACTACTTCCACTCATTTCTCATTTGGGCAATTCTTAGTCCTGGTATTATAGGGCTTGTCTCTATTGACCGGGATAAATTAGGGTTAGGGTTAGCATTCTGAGATCTAAAATGACTAGAGCTCCAGGGGCCCTAATGTTTTAAAGGGCATGCCAAGAGGAGCGTGGCACAGCACCTATATCACTACTTAGAGAACTTTCTCATCTGGGACAGCATAGATGCTGCAGACATAGGCCTCATCAGTCCGACCGGTCTAAAATTAGGGTTAGGGTAAGGGTTAGCATTCTGAGATCTAAAATGACTAGAGCTCCAGGGGCCCTAATGTTGTAAAGGGCATGCCAAGAGCAGCGTGGCACAGCACCTATATCACTACTTATATAACTTTCTCACCTGGGACAGCATAGATGCTGCTGATATAGGCCTCATCAGTCCGACAGGGCTAAAATTAGGGTTAGGGTTAGGGTCAGCATTCTGATATCTAAAATGACTAGAGCTCCAGGGGCACTCATGTTGTAAAGGGCATGCCAAGAGGAGTGTGGCACAGCACCTGTATTACTACTTCCAGAACTTCCTCATATGGGACAGCTTAGATGCTGCTGACATTGGCCTCATCAGTCCGACCGGGCTAAAATTAGGGTTAGGGTTAGGGTTACCATTCTGAGATCTAAAATGACTAGATCTCCAGTGGCAATAATATTGTAAATGTCATGCCAAGAGGAGCGTGGTACAGCACCTATATTACTACTTCCACTCATTTCTCATTTGGGCAATCCTTAGTCCTGGTATTATAAGGCTTGAATCTATTGACCGGGCTAAAATTAGGGTTAGGGTTAGCATTCTGAGATCTAAAATATCTCGAGCTCCAGGGGCACTAATGTTGTTAAGGGCATGCCAAGAGGAGCGTGGCACAGCACCTATATTACTACTTCCACTTATTTCTCATTTGGGCAATCCTTAGTCCTGGTATTATAGGGCTTGTCTCTATTGACCGGGCTAAAATTAGGGTTAGGGTTAGGGTTAGCATTCTGAGATCTAAAATGACTAGAGCTCCAGGGGCACTAATGTTGTAAAGGGCATGCCAAGAGGAGCGTGGCACAGCACCTATATTACTACTTCCACTCATTTCTCATTTGGGCAATCCTTAGTCCGGGTACTATAGGGCTTGTCTCTATTGACCGGGATAAATTAGGGTTAGGGTTAGCATTCTGAGATCTAAAATGACTAGAGCTCCAGGGGCCCTAATGGTTTGAAGTGCATGCCAAGAGGATCGTGGCACAGCACCTATAATAATACTTAGAGAACTTTCTCATCTGGGACAGCATAGATGCTGCAGACATAGGCCTCATCAGTCCGACCGGGCTAAAATTAGGGTTAGGGTTAGGGTTAGCATTCTGAGATCTAAAATGACTAGAGCTCCAGGGGCACTCATGTTGTAAAGGGCATACCAAGAGGAGTGTGGCAGAGCACCTATATTACTATTTCCAGAACTTCCTCATCTGGGACAGCTTAGATGCTGCTGACATTGGCCTCATCAGTCCGACCGGGCTAAAATTAGGGTTAGGGTTAGGGTTAGCATTCTGAGATCTAAAATGACTAGAGCTCCAGGGGCCCTAATGTTGTAAAGGGCATGCCAAGAGGAGCGTGGCACAGCACCTATATCACTACTTAGAGAACTTAATCACCTAGGACAGCATAGATGCTGCTGGTATAGGCCTCATCAGTCCGACCGGGCTAAAATTAGGGTTAGGGTTAGGGTTAGCATTCTGAGATCTAAAATGACTAGAGCTCCAGGGGCACTAATGTTGTAAAGGGCATGCCAAGAGGAGCGTGGCACAGCACCTGTATTACTACTTCCACTCATTTCTCATTTGGGCAATCCTTAGTCCTGGTATTATAGGGCTTGTCTCTATTGACCGGGCTAAAATTAGGGTTAGGGTTAGGGTTAGCATTCTGAGATCTAAAATGACTAGAGCTCCAGTGGCAATAATGTTGTAAATGTCATGCCAAGAGGAGCGTGGCACAGCACCTATATTACTACTTCCACTCATTTCTCATTTGGGCAATCCTTAGTCCTGGTATTATAGGGCTTCTCTCTATTGACCGGGCTAAAATTAGGGTAAGGGTTAGGGTTAGCATTCTGAGATCTAAAATGACTAAAGCTCCAGTGGCAATAATATTGTAAATGTCATGCCAAGAGGAGCGTGGTACAGCACCTATATTACCACTTCAACTCATTTCTCATTTGGGCAAACCTTAGTCCTGGTATTATAAGGCTTGTCTCTATTGACCGGGCTAAAATTAGGGTTAGGGTTAGGGTTAGCGTTCTGAGATCTAAAATATCTCGAGCTCCAGGGACACTAATGTTGTAAATGTCATGCCAAGAGGAGCGTGGCACAGCACCTATATTACTACTTCCACTCATTTCTCATTTGGGCAATCCTTAGTCCTGGTATTATAGGGCTTGTCTCTATTGACCGGGCTAAAATTAGGGTTAGGGTTAGGGTTAGCATTCTGAGATCTAAAATGACTAGAGCTCCAGGGGCACTAATATTGTAAAGGGCATGCCAAGAGTAGCGTGGCACATCACCTATATTACTACTTCCACTCAATTCTCATTTGGGCAATCCTTAATCCTGGTACTATAGGGCTTGTCTCTATTGACCGGGATAAATTAGGGTTAGGGTTAGCATTCTGAGATCTAAAATGACTAGAGCTCCAGGGGCCCTAATGTTTTAAAGTGCATGCCAAGAGGATCGTGGCACAGCACCTATATTACTACTTAGAGAACTTTCTCATCTGGGACAGCATAGATGCTGCTGGTATAGGCCTCATCAGTCCGACCGGGCTAAAATTAGGGTTAGGGTTAGGGTTAGCATTCTGAGATCTAAAATGACTAGAGCTCCAGGGGTATTCATGTTGTAAAGGGCATGCCAAGAGGAGTGTGGCAGAGCACCTATATTAGTACTTCCAGAACTTCCTCATCTGGGACAGCTTAGATGCTGCTGACATAGGCCTCATCAGTCCGACCGGGCTAAAATTAGGGTTAGGGTTAGGGTTAGCATTCTGAGATCTAAAATGACTAGAGCTCCAGGGGCAATAATGTTGTAAATGTCATGCCAAGAGGAGTGTGGCAGAGCACCTATATTACTACTTCCACTCATTTCAATTTTGGGCAATCATTACTCCTGGTATTATAGGGCTTGTCTCTATTGACAGGGCAAAAATTAGGGTTAGGTTTAGGGTTAGCATTCTGAGATCATAAAGTGACTAGAGCTCCAGGGGCCCTAATGTTTTAAAGTGCATGCCAAGAGGAGCGTGGCACAGCACCTATAATAATACTTAGAGAACTTTCTCATCTGGGACAGCATAGATGCTGCAGACATAGGCCTCATCAGTCCGACCGGTCTAAAATTAGGGTTAGGGTAAGAGTTAGCATTGTGAGATCTAAAATGACTAGAGCTCCAGGGGCCCTAATGTTGTAAAGGGCATGCCAAGAGGAGCGTGGCACAGCACCTATATCACTACTTAGAGAAATTTCTCACCTGGGACAGCATAGATGCTGCTGGTATAGGCCTCATCAATCCGACCGGGCTAAAATTAGGGTTAGGGTTAGCATTCTGAGATCTAAAATGACTAGAGCTCCAGGGGCACTTATGTTGTAAAGGGCATGCAAAGAGGAGCGTGGCACATCACCTATATTACTACTTCCACTCATTTCTCATTTGGGCAATTCTTAGTCCTGGTATTATAGGGCTTGTCTCTATTGACCGGGATAAATTACGGTTAGGGTTAGCATTCTGAGATCTAAAATGACTAGAGCTCCAGGGGCCCTAATGTTTTAAAGGGCATGCCAAGAGGAGCGTGGCACAGCACCTATATCACTACTTAGAGAACTTTCTCATCTGGGACAGCATAGATGCTGCAGACATAGGCCTCATCAGTCCGACCGGTCTAAAATTAGGGTTAGGGTAAGGGTTAGCATTCTGAGATCTAAAATGACTAGAGCTCCAGGGGCCCTAATGTTGTAAAGGGCATGCCAAGAGCAGCGTGGCACAGCACCTATATCACTACTTATATAACTTTCTCACCTGGGACAGCATAGATGCTGCTGATATAGGCCTCATCAGTCCGACAGGGCTAAAATTAGGGTTAGGGTTAGGGTCAGCATTCTGATATCTAAAATGACTAGAGCTCCAGGGGCACTCATGTTGTAAAGGGCATGCCAAGAGGAGTGTGGCAGAGCACCTATATTACTACTTCCAGAACATCCTCATATGGGACAGCTTAGATGCTGCTGACATTGGCCTCATCAGTCCGACCGGGCTAAAATTAGGGTTAGGGTTAGGGTTACCATTCTGAGATCTAAAATGACTAGATCTCCAGTGGCAATAATATTGTTAATGTCATGCCAAGAGGAGCGTGGTACAGCACCTATATTACTACTTCCACTCATTTCTCATTTGGGCAATCCTTAGTCCTGGTATTATAAGGCTTGTCTCTATTGACCGGGCTAAAATTAGGGTTAGGGTTAGCATTCTGAGATCTAAAATATCTCGAGCTCCAGGGGCACTAATGTTGTTAAGGGCATGCCAAGAGGAGCGTGGCACAGCACCTATATTACTACTTCCACTTATTTCTCATTTGGGCAATCCTTAGTCCTGGTATTATAGGGCTTGTCTCTATTGACCGGGCTAAAATTAGGGTTAGGGTTAGCATTCTGAGATCTAAAATGACTAGAGCTCCAGGGGCCCTAATGGTTTGAAGTGCATGCCAAGAGGATCGTGGCACAGCACCTATAATAATACTTAGAGAACTTTCTCATCTGGGACAGCATAGATGCTGCAGACATAGGCCTCATCAGTCCGACCGGGCTAAAATTAGGGTTAGGGTTAGGGTTAGCATTCTGAGATCTAAAATGACTAGAGCTCCAGGGGCACTCATGTTGTAAAGGGCATACCAAGAGGAGTGTGGCAGAGCACCTATATTACTATTTCCAGAACTTCCTCATCTGGGACAGCTTAGATGCTGCTGACATAGGCCTCATCAGTCCGACCGGGCTAAAATTAGGGTTAGGGTTAGGGTTAGCATTCTGAGATCTAAAATGACTAGAGCTCCAGGGGCAATAATGTTGTAAATGTCATGCCAAGAGGAGTGTGGCAGAGCACCTATATTACTACTTCCACTCATTTCAATTTTGGGCAATCATTACTCCTGGTATTATAGGGCTTGTCTCTATTGACAGGGCAAAAATTAGGGTTAGGTTTAGGGTTAGCATTCTGAGATCATAAAGTGACTAGAGCTCCAGGGGCCCTAATGTTTTAAAGTGCATGCCAAGAGGAGCGTGGCACAGCACCTATAATAATACTTAGAGAACTTTCTCATCTGGGACAGCATAGATGCTGCAGACATAGGCCTCATCAGTCCGACCGGTCTAAAATTAGGGTTAGGGTAAGGGTTAGCATTGTGAGATCTAAAATGACTAGAGCTCCAGGGGCCCTAATGTTGTAAAGGGCATGCCAAGAGGAGCGTGGCACAGCACCTATATCACTACTTAGAGAAATTTCTCACCTGGGACAGCATAGATGCTGCTGGTATAGGCCTCATCAATCCGACCGGGCTAAAATTAGGGTTAGGGTTAGCATTCTGAGATCTAAAATGACTAGAGCTCCAGGGGCACTTATGTTGTAAAGGGCATGCAAAGAGGAGCGTGGCACATCACCTATATTACTACTTCCACTCATTTCTCATTTGGGCAATTCTTAGTCCTGGTATTATAGGGCTTGTCTCTATTGACCGGGATAAATTACGGTTAGGGTTAGCATTCTGAGATCTAAAATGACTAGAGCTCCAGGGGCCCTAATGTTTTAAAGGGCATGCCAAGAGGAGCGTGGCACAGCACCTATATCACTACTTAGAGAACTTTCTCATCTGGGACAGCATAGATGCTGCAGACATAGGCCTCATCAGTCCGACCGGTCTAAAATTAGGGTTAGGGTAAGGGTTAGCATTCTGAGATCTAAAATGACTAGAGCTCCAGGGGCCCTAATGTTGTAAAGGGCATGCCAAGAGCAGCGTGGCACAGCACCTATATCACTACTTATATAACTTTCTCACCTGGGACAGCATAGATGCTGCTGATATAGGCCTCATCAGTCCGACAGGGCTAAAATTAGGGTTAGGGTTAGGGTCAGCATTCTGATATCTAAAATGACTAGAGCTCCAGGGGCACTCATGTTGTAAAGGGCATGCCAAGAGGAGTGTGGCAGAGCACCTATATTACTACTTCCAGAACATCCTCATATGGGACAGCTTAGATGCTGCTGACATTGGCCTCATCAGTCCGACCGGGCTAAAATTAGGGTTAGGGTTAGGGTTACCATTCTGAGATCTAAAATGACTAGATCTCCAGTGGCAATAATATTGTTAATGTCATGCCAAGAGGAGCGTGGTACAGCACCTATATTACTACTTCCACTCATTTCTCATTTGGGCAATCCTTAGTCCTGGTATTATAAGGCTTGTCTCTATTGACCGGGCTAAAATTAGGGTTAGGGTTAGCATTCTGAGATCTAAAATATCTCGAGCTCCAGGGGCACTAATGTTGTTAAGGGCATGCCAAGAGGAGCGTGGCACAGCACCTATATTACTACTTCCACTTATTTCTCATTTGGGCAATCCTTAGTCCTGGTATTATAGGGCTTGTCTCTATTGACCGGGCTAAAATTAGGGTTAGGGTTAGCATTCTGAGATCTAAAATGACTAGAGCTCCAGGGGCCCTAATGGTTTGAAGTGCATGCCAAGAGGATCGTGGCACAGCACCTATAATAATACTTAGAGAACTTTCTCATCTGGGACAGCATAGATGCTGCAGACATAGGCCTCATCAGTCCGACCGGGCTAAAATTAGGGTTAGGGTTAGGGTTAGCATTCTGAGATCTAAAATGACTAGAGCTCCAGGGGCACTCATGTTGTAAAGGGCATACCAAGAGGAGTGTGGCAGAGCACCTATATTACTATTTCCAGAACTTCCTCATCTGGGACAGCTTAGATGCTGCTGACATTGGCCTCATCAGTCCGACCGGGCTAAAATTAGGGTTAGGGTTAGGGTTAGCATTCTGAGATCTAAAATGACTAGAGCTCCAGGGGCCCTAATGTTGTAAAGGGCATGCCAAGAGGAGCATGGCACAGCACCTATATCACTACTTAGAGAACTTAATCACCTAGGACAGCATAGATGCTGCTGGTATAGGCCTCATCAGTCCGACCGGGCTAAAATTAGGGTTAGGGTTAGGGTTAGCATTCTGAGATCTAAAATGACTAGAGCTCCAGGGGCACTAATGTTGTAAAGGGCATGCCAAGAGGAGCGTGGCACAGCACCTGTATTACTACTTCCACTCATTTCTCATTTGGGCAATCCTTAGTCCTGGTATTATAGGGCTTGTCTCTATTGACCGGGCTAAAATTAGGGTTAGGGTTAGGGTTAGCATTCTGAGATCTAAAATGACTAGAGCTCCAGTGGCAATAATGTTGTAAATGTCATGCCAAAAGGAGCGTGGCACAGCACCTATATTACTACTTCCACTCATTTCTCATTTGGGCAATCCTTAGTCCTGGTATTATAGGGCTTCTCTCTATTGACCGGGCTAAAATTAGGGTTAGGGTTAGGGTTAGCATTCTGAGATCTAAAATGACTAAAGCTCCAGTGGCAATAATATTGTAAATGTCATGCCAAGAGGAGCGTGGTACAGCACCTATATTACCACTTCAACTCATTTCTCATTTGGGCAAACCTTAGTCCTGGTATTATAAGGCTTGTCTCTATTGACCGGGCTAAAATTAGGGTTAGGGTTAGGGTTAGCGTTCTGAGATCTAAAATATCTCGAGCTCCAGGGACACTAATGTTGTAAATGTCATGCCAAGAGGAGCGTGGCACAGCACCTATATTACTACTTCCACTCATTTCTCATTTGGGCAATCCTTAGTCCTGGTATTATAGGGCTTGTCTCTATTGACCGGGCTAAAATTAGGGTTAGGGTTAGGGTTAGCATTCTGAGATCTAAAATGACTAGAGCTCCAGGGGCACTAATGTTGTAAAGGGCATGCCAAGAGGATCGTGGCACATCACCTATATTACTACTTCCACTCAATTCTCATTTGGGCAATCCTTAATCCTGGTACTATAGGGCTTGTCTCTATTGACCGGGCTAAAATTAGGGTTAGGGTTAGGGTTAGCATTCTGAGATCTAAAATGACTAGAGCTCCAGGGGCCCTAATGTTGTAAAGTGCATGCCAAGAGGATCGTGGCATAGCACCTATATTACTACTTAGAGAACTTTCTCATCTGGGACAGCATAGATGCTGCTGGTATAGGCCTCATCAGTCCGACCGGGCTAAAATTAGGGTTAGGGTTAGGGTTAGCATTCTGAGATCTAAAATGACTAGAGCTCCAAAGTATTCATGTTGTAAAGGGCATGCCAAGAGGAGTGTGGCAGAGCACCTATATTACTACTTCCAGAACTTCCTCATCTGGGACAGCTTAGATGCTGCTGACATTGGCCTCATCAGTCCGACCGGGCTAAAATTAGGGTTAGGGTTAGGGTTAGCATTCTGAGATCTAAAATGACTAGACCTCCAGGGGCAATAATGTTGTAAATGTCATGCCAAGAGGAGTGTGGCAGAGCACCTATATTACTACTTCCACTCATTTCACTTTTGGGCAATCATTAGTCCTGGTATTATAGGGCTTGTCTCTATTGACCGGGCAAAAATTAGGGTTAGGTTTAGGGTTAGCATTCTGAGATCTAAAGTGACTAGAGCTCCAGGGGCCCTAATGTTTTAAAGTGCATGCCAAGAGGAGCGTGGCACAGCACCTATAATAATACTTAGAGAACTTTCACATCTGGGACAGCATAGATGCTGCAGACATAGGCCTCATCAGTCCGACCGGTCTAAAATTAGGGTTAGGGTAAGGGTTAGCATTCTGAGATCTAAAATGACTAGAGCTCCAGGGGCCCTAATGTTGTAAAGGGCATGCCAAGAGGAGCGTGGCACAGCACCTATATCACTACTTAGAGAAATTTCTCACCTGGGACAACATAGATGCTGCTGGTATAGGCCTCATCAATCCGACCGGGCTAAAATTAGGGTTAGGGTTAGCATTCTGAGATCTAAAATGACTAGAGCTCCAGGGGCACTTATGTTGTAAAGGGCATGCAAAGAGGAGCGTGGCACATCACCTATATTACTACTTCCACTCATTTCTCATTTGGGCAATTCTTAGTCCTGGTATTATAGGGCTTGTCTCTATTGACCGGGATAAATTAGGGTTAGGGTTAGCATTCTGAGATCTAAAATGACTAGAGCTCCAGGGGCCCTAATGTTTTAAAGTGCATGCCAAGAGGATCGTGGCACAGCACCTATATTACTACTTAGAGAACTTTCTCATCTGGGACAGCATAGATGCTGCAGACATAGGCCTCATCAGTCCGACCGGTCTAAAATTAGGGTTAGGGTAAGGGTTAGCATTGTGAGATCTAAAATGACTAGAGCTCCAGGGGCCCTAATGTTGTAAAGGGCATGCCAAGAGGAGCGTGGCACAGCACCTATATCACTACTTATATAACTTTCTCACCTGGGACAGCATAGATGCTGCTGATATAGGCCTCATCAGTCCGACAGGGCTAAAATTAGGGTTAGGGTTAGGGTCAGCATTCTGATATCTAAAATGACTAGAGCTCCAGGGGCACTCATGGTGTAAAGTGCATGCCAAGAGGAGTGTGGCAGAGCACCTATATTACTACTTCCAGAACTTCCTCATCTGGGACAGCTTAGATGCTGCTGACATTGGCCTCATCAGTCCGACCGGGCTAAAATTAGGGTTAGGGTTAGGGTTAGCATTCTGAGATCTAAAATGACTAGATCTCCAGTGGCAATAATGTTGTAAATGTCACGCCAAGAGGAGCGTGGCACAGCACCTATATTACCACTTCGACTCATTTCTCATTTGGGCAATCCTTAGTCCTGGTATTATAGGGCTTGTCTCTATTGACCGGGCTAAAAGTAGGGTTAGGGTTAGGGTTAGTATTATAAGATCTAAAATGACTAGAGCTCCAGGGGCACTAATGTTGTAAAGGGCATGCCAAGAGGAGCGTGGCACAGCACCTGTATTAATACTTCCACTCATTTCTCATTTGGGCAATCCTTTGTCCTGGTATTATAGGGCTTGTCTCTATTGTCCGGGCTAAAATTAGGGTGAGGGTTAGGGTTAGCATTCTGAGATCTAAAATGACTAGATCTCCAGTGGCAATAATGTTGTAAATGTCATGCCAAGAGGAGCGTGGCACAGCACCTATATTACCACTTCCACTCATTTCTCATTAGGGCAATAATTAGTCCTGGTATTATAGGGCTTGTCTCTATTGACCGGGCTAAAAGTAGGGTTAGGGTTAGGGTTAGCATTCTGAGATCTAAAATGACTAGAGCTCCAGGGGCACTTATGTTGTAAAGGGCATGCCAAGAGGAGCGTGGCACAGCACCTGTATTACTACTTCCACTCATTTCTCATTTGGGCAATCCTTAGTCCTGGTATTATAAGGCTTGTCTCTATTGACCAGGCTAAAATTAGGGTTAGGGTTAGCATTCTGAGATCTAAAATATCTCGAGCTCCAGGGGCACTAATGTTGTTAAGGGCATGCCAAGAGGAGCGTGGCACAGCACCTATATTACTACTTACACTCATTTCTCATTTGGGCAATCCTTAGTCCTGGTATTATAGGGCTTGTCTCTATTGAACGGGCTAATATTAGGGTTAGGGTTAGGGTTAGCATTCTGAGATCTAAAATGAATAGAGCTCCAGGGGCACTAATGTTGTAAAGGGCATGCCAAGAGAAGCGTGGCACAGCACCTATATTACTACTTAGAGAACTTTCTCATCTGGGACAGCATAGATGCTGCAGACATAGGCCTCATCAGTCCGACCGGTCTAAAATTAGGGTTAGGGTTAGCATTCTGAGATCTAAAATATCTCGAGCTCCAGGGGCACTAATGTTGTTAAGGGCATGCCAAGAGGAGCGTGGCACAGCACCTATATTACTACTTACACTCATTTCTCATTTGGGCAATCCTTAGTCCTGGTATTATAGGGCTTGTCTCTATTGACCGGGCTAAAAGTAGGGTTAGGGTTAGGGTTAGCATTCTGAGATCTAAAATGAATAGAGCTCCAGGGGCACTAATGTTGTAAAGGGCATGCCAAGAGAAGCGTGGCACAGCACCTATATCACTACTTATATAACTTTCTCACCTGGGACAGCATAGATGCTGCTGATATAGGCCTCATCAGTCCGACAGGGCTAAAATTAGGGTTAGGGTTAGGGTTAGCATTCTGAGATCTAAAATGACTAAAGCTCCAGTGGCAATAATATTGTAAATGTCATGCCAAGAGGAGCGTGGTACAGCACATATATTACCACTTAAAACTCATTTCTCATTTGGGCAAACCTAAGTCCTGGTATTATAAGGCTTGTCTCTATTGACCGGGCTAAAATTAGGGTTAGGGTTAGGGTTAGCGTTCTGAGATCAAAAATATCTCGAGCTCCAGGGACACTAATGTTGTAAATGTCATGCCAAGAGGAGCGTGGCACAGCACCTATATTACTACTTCCACTCATTTCTCATTTGGGCAATCCTTAGTCCTGGTATTATAGGGCTTGTCTCTATTGACCGGGCTAAAATTAGGGTTAGGGTTAGGGTTAGCATTCTGAGATCTAAAATGACTAGAGCTCCAGGGGCACTAATGTTGTAAAGGGCATGCCAAGAGGATCGTGGCACATCACCTATATTACTACTTCCACTCAATTCTCATTTGGGCAATCCTTAATCCTGGTACTATAGGGCTTGTCTCTATTGACCGGGATAAATTAGGGTTAGGGTTAGCATTCTGAGATCTAAAATGACTACAGCTCCAGGGGCCCTAATGTTTTAAAGTGCATGCCAAGAGGATCGTGGCACAGCACCTATATTACTACTTAGAGAACTTTCTCATCTGGGACAGCATAGATGCTGCAGACATAGGCCTCATCAGTCCGACCGGGCTAAAATTAGGGTTAGGGTTAGCATTCTGAGATCTAAAATGACTAGAGTTCCAGGGGCCCTAATGTTGTAAAGGGCATGCCAAGAGGAGCGTGGCACAGCACCTATATCACTACTTAGAGAACTTTCTCACCTGGGACAGCATAGATGCTGCTGGTATAGGCCTCATCAGTCCGACCGGGTTAAAATTAGAGTTAGGGTTAGGGTTAGCATTCTGAGATCTAAAATGACTAGATCTCCAGTGGCAATAATGTTGTAAATGTCATGCCAAGAGGAGCGTGGCACAGCAACTATATTACCACTTCCACACATTTCTCATTTGGGCAATCCTTAGTCCTGGTATTATAAGGCTTGTCTCTATTGACCGGGGTAAAATTAGGGTTAGGGTTAGGGTTAGCATTCTGAGATCTAAAATGACTAGAGCTCCAGGGGCACTTATGTTGTAAATGTCATGCCAAGAGGAGCGTGGCACAGCACGTATATTACTACTTCCACTCATTTCTCATTTGGGCAATCCTTAGTCCTGGTATTATAGGGCTTGTCTCTATTGACCGGGCTAAAATTAGGGTTAGGGTTAGGGTTAGCATTCTGAGATCTAAAATGACTAGAGCTCCAGGGGCACTAATGTTGTAAAGGGCATGCCAAGAGGAGCGTGGCACATCACCTATATTACTACTTCCACTCATTTCTCATTTGGGCAATCCTTAGTCCGGGTACTATAGGGCTTGTCTCTATTGACGGGCTAAAAGTAGGGTTAGGGTTAGGGTTAGCATTCTGAGATCTAAAATGACTAGAGCTCCAGGGGCACTAATGTTGTAAAGGGCATGCCAATAGGAGCGTGGCACAGCACCTGTATTACTACTTCCACTCATTTCTCATTTGGGCAATTCTTAGTCCTGGTATTATAGGGCTTGTCTCTATTGACCGGGCTAAAATTAGGGTTAGGGTTAGGGTTAGCATTCTGAGATCTAAAATGACTAGAGCTCCAGTGGCAATAATGTTGTAAAGGGCATGCCAAGAGGAGCGTGGCACAGCACCTATATTACTACTTCCACTCATTTCTCATTTGGGCAATCCTTAGTCCTGGTATTATAGGGCTTGTCTCTATTGACCGGGCTATAATTAGGGTTAGAGTTAGGGTTAGCATTCTGAGATCTAAAATGACTAAAGCTCCAGTGGCAATAATATTGTAAATGTCATGCCAAGAGGAGCGTGGTACAGCACCTATATTACCACTTCAACTCATTTCTCATTTGGGCAAACCTTAGTCCTGGTATTATAAGGCTTGTCTCTATTGACCGGGCTAAAATTAGGGTTAGGGTTAGGGTTAGCATTCTGAGATCTAAAATGACTAGAGCTCCAGGGGCACTAATGTTGTAAAGGGCATGCCAAGAGGAGCGTGGCACATCACCTATATTACTACTTCCACTCATTTCTCATTTGGGCAATCCTTAATCCTGGTACTATAGGGCTTGTCTCTATTGACCGGGATAAATTAGGGTTAGGGTTAGCATTCTGAGATCTAAAATGACTAGAGCTCCAGGGGCCCTAATGTTTTAAAGTGCATGCCAAGAGGATCGTGGCACAGCACCTATATTACTACTTAGAGAACTTTCTCATCTGGGACAGCATAGATGCTGCAGACATAGGCCTCATCAGTCCGACCGGTCTAAAATTAGGGTTAGGGTAAGGGTTAGCATTCTGAGATCTAAAATGACTAGAGCTCCAGGGGCCCTAATGTTGTAAAGGGCATGCCAAGAGGAGCGTGGCAGAGCACCTATATCACTACTTAGAAAACTTTCTCACCTGGGACAGCATAGATGCTGCTGATATTGGCCTCATCAGTCCGACCGGGCTAAAATTAGGGTTAGGGTTAGGGTTAGCATTCTGAGATCTAAAATGACTAGAGCTCCAGGGGCACTAATGTTGTAAAGGGCATGCCAATAGAAGCGTGGCACAGCACCTGTATTACTACTTCCACTCATTTCTCATTTGGGCAATCCTTAGTCCTGGTATTATAGGGCTTGTCTCTATTGACCGGGCTAAAATTAGGGTTAGGGTTAGGGTTAGCATTCTGAGATCTAAAATGACTAGAGCTCCAGTGGCAATAATGTTGTAAAGGGCATGCCAAGAGGAGCGTGGCACAGCACCTATATTACTACTTCCACTCATTTCTCATTTGGGCAATCCTTAGTCCTGGTATTATAGGGCTTGTCTCTATTGACCGGGCTATAATTAGGGTTAGAGTTAGGGTTAGCATTCTGAGATCTAAAATGACTAAAGCTCCAGTGGCAATAATATTGTAAATGTCATGCCAAGAGGAGCGTGATACAGCACCTATATTACCACTTCAACTCATTTCTCATTTGGGCAAACCTTAGTCCTGGTATTATAAGGCTTGTCTCTATTGACCGGGCTAAAATTAGGGTTAGGGTTAGGGTTAGCGTTCTGAGATCTAAAATATCTCGAGCTCCAGGGACACTAATGTTGTAAATGTCATGCCAAGAGGAGCGTGGCACAGCACCTATATTACTACTTCCACTCATTTCTCATTTGGGCAATCCTTAGTCCTGGTATTATAGGGCTTGTCTCTATTGACCGGGCTAAAATTAGGGTTAGGGTTAGGGTTAGCATTCTGAGATCTAAAATGACTAGAGCTCCAGGGGCACTAATGTTGTAAAGGGCATGCCAAGAGGAGCGTGGCACATCACCTATATTACTACTTCCACTCAATTCTCATTTGGGCAATCCTTAATCCTGGTACTATAGGGCTTGTCTCTATTGACCGGGATAAATTAGGGTTAGGGTTAGCATTCTGAGATCTAAAATGACTAGAGCTCCAGGGGCCCTAATGTTTTAAAGTGCATGGCAAGAGGATCGTGGCACAGCACCTATATTACTACTTAGAGAACTTTCTCATCTGGGACAGCATAGATGCTGCAGACATAGGCCTCATCAGTCCGACCGGGCTAAAATTAGGGTTAGGGTTAGGGTTAGCATTCTGAGATCTAAAATGACTAGAGCTCCAGGGGCCCTAATGTTTTAAAGGGCATGCCAAGAGGAGCGTGGCACAGCACCTATATCACTACTTAGAGGACTTTCTCACCTGGGACAGCATAGATGCTGCTGGTATAGGCCTCATCAGTCCGACCGGGCTAAAATTAGGGTTAGGGTTAGGGTTAGCATTCTGAGATCTAAAATGACTAGAGCTCCAGGGTCACTCATGTTGTAAAGGGCATGCCAAGAGGAGTGTGGCAGAGCACCTATATTACTACTTCCAGAACTTCCTCACCTGTGACAGCTTAGATGCTGCTGACATAGGCCTCATCAGTCCGACCGGGCTAAAATTAGGGTTAGGGTTAGGGTTAGCATTCTGAGATCTAAAATGACTAGAGCTCCAGTGGCAATAATGTTGTAAATGTCATGCCAAGAGGAGTGTGGCAGAGCACCTATATTACTACTTCCACTCATTTCACTTTTGGGCAATCATTAGTCCTGGTATTATAGGGCTTGTCTCTATTGACCGGGCTAAAATTAGGGTTAGGGTTAGGGTTAGCATTCTGAGATCTAAAGTGACTAGAGCTCCAGGGGCCCTAATGTTTTAAAGTGCATGCCAAGAGGAGCGTGGCACAGCACCTATATTACTACTTAGAGAACTTTCTCATCTGGGACAGCATAGATGCTGCAGACATAGGCCTCATCAGTCCGACCGGTCTAAAATTAGGGTTAGGGTAAGGGTTAGCATTGTGAGATCTAAAATGACTAGAGCTCCAGGGGCACTCATGTTGTAAAGGGCATGCCAAGAGGAGCGTGGCACAGCACCTATATCACTACTTAGAGAAATTTCTCACCTGGGACAGCATAGATGCTGCTGGTATAGGCCTCATCAATCCGACCGGGCTAAAATTAGGGTTAGGGTTAGCATTCTGAGATCTAAAATGACTAGAGCTCCAGGGGCACTTATGTTGTAAAGGGCATGCAAAGAGGAGCGTGGCACATCACCTATATTACTACTTCCACTCATTTCTCATTTGGGCAATTCTTAGTCCTGGTATTATAGGGCTTGTCTCTATTGACCGGGATAAATTAGGGTTAGGGTTAGCATTCTGAGATCTAAAATGACTAGAGCTCCAGGGGCCCTAATGTTTTAAAGTGCATGCCAAGAGGATCGTGGCACAGCACCTATATTACTACTTAGAGAACTTTCTCATCTGGGACAGCATAGATGCTGCAGACATAGGCCTCATCAGTCCGACCGGTCTAAAATTAGGGTTAGGGTAAGGGTTAGCATTCTGAGATCTAAAATGACTAGAGCTCCAGGGGCCCTAATGTTGTAAAGGGCATGCCAAGAGGAGCGTGGCACAGCACCTATATCACTACTTATATAACTTTCTCACCTGGGACAGCATAGATGCTGCTGATATAGGCCTCATCAGTCCGACAGGGCTAAAATTAGGGTTAGGGTTAGGGTAAGCATTCTGATATCTAAAATGACTAGAGCTCCAGGGGCACTCATGTTGTAAAGGCCATGCCAAGAGGAGTGTGGCAGAGCACCTATATTACTACTTCCAGAACTTCCTCATATGGGACAGCTTAGATGCTGCTGACATTGGCCTCATCAGTCCGACCGGGCTAAAATTAGGGTTAGGGTTAGCATTCTGAGATCTAAAATGACTAGATCTCCAGTGGCAATAATATTGTAAATGTCATGCCAAGAGGAGCGTGGTACAGCACCTATATTACTACTTCCACTCATTTCTCATTTGGGCAATCCTTAGTCCTGGTATTATAAGGCTTGTCTCTATTGACCGGGCTAAAATTAGGGTTAGGGTTAGCATTCTGAGATCTAAAATATCTCGAGCTCCAGGGGCACTAATGTTGTTAAGGGCATGCCAAGAGGAGCGTGGCACAGCACCTATATTACTACTTCCACTTATTTCTCATTTGGGCAATCCTTAGTCCTGGTATTATAGGGCTTGTCTCTATTGACCGGGCTAAAATTAGGGTTAGGGTTAGGGTTAGCATTCTGAGATCTAAAATGACTAGAGCTCCAGGGGCACTAATGTTGTAAAGGGCATGCCAAGAGGAGCGTGGCACAGCACCTATATTACTACTTCCACTCATTTCTCATTTGGGCAATCCTTAGTCCGGGTACTATAGGGCTTGTCTCTATTGACCGGGATAAATTAGGGTTAGGGTTAGCATTCTGAGATCTAAAATGACTAGAGCTCCAGGGGCCCTAATGGTTTGAAGTGCATGCCAAGAGGATCGTGGCACAGCACCTATAATAATACTTAGAGAACTTTCTCATCTGGGACAGCATAGATGCTGCAGACATAGGCCTCATCAGTCCGACCGGACTAAAATTAGGGTTAGGGTTAGGGTTAGCATTCTGAGATCTAAAATGACTAGAGCTCCAGGGGCACTCATGTTGTAAAGGGCATACCAAGAGGAGTGTGGCAGAGCACCTATATTACTATTTCCAGAACTTCCTCATCTGGGACAGCTTAGATGCTGCTGACATTGGCCTCATCAGTCCGACCGGGCTAAAATTAGGGTTAGGGTTAGGGTTAGCATTCTGAGATCTAAAATGACTAGAGCTCCAGGGGCCCTAATGTTGTAAAGGGCATGCCAAGAGGAGCGTGGCACAGCACCTATATCACTACTTAGAGAACTTAATCACCTAGGACAGCATAGATGCTGCTGGTATAGGCCTCATCAGTCCGACCGGGCTAAAATTAGGGTTAGGGTTAGGGTTAGCATTCTGAGATCTAAAATGACTAGAGCTCCAGGGGCACTAATGTTGTAAAGGGCATGCCAATAGGAGCGTGGCACAGCACCTGTATTACTACTTCCACTCATTTCTCATTTGGGCAATCCTTAGTCCTGGTATTATAGGGCTTGTCTCTATTGACCAGGCTAAAATTAGGGTTAGGGTTAGGGTTAGCATTCTGAGATCTAAAATGACTAGAGCTCCAGTGGCACTTATGTTGTAAAGGGCATGCCAAGAGGAGCGTGGCACAGCACCTATATTACTACTTCCACTCATTTCTCATTTGGGCAATCCTTAGTCCTGGTATTATAGGGCTTCTCTCTATTGACCGGGCTAAAATTAGGGTTAGGGTTAGGGTTAGCATTCTGAGATCTAAAATGACTAAAGCTCCAGTGGCAATAATATTGTAAATGTCATGCCAAGAGGAGCGTGGTACAGCACCTATATTACCACTTCAACTCATTTCTCATTTGGGCAAACCTTAGTCCTGGTATTATAAGGCTTGTGTCTATTGACCGGGCTAAAATTAGGGTTAGGGTTAGGGTTAGCGTTCTGAGATCTAAAATATCTCGAGCTCCAGGGACACTAATGTTGTAAATGTCATGCCAAGAGGAGCGTGGCACAGCACCTATATTACTACTTCCACTCATTTCTCATTTGGGCAATCCTTAGTCCTGGTATTATAGGGCTTGTCTCTATTGACCGGGCTAAAATTAGGGTTAGGGTTAGGGTTAGCATTCTGAGATCTAAAATGACTAGAGCTCCAGGGGCACTAATATTGTAAAGGGCATGCCAAGAGGAGCGTGGCACATCACCTATATTACTACTTCCACTCAATTCTCATTTGGGCAATCCTTAATCCTGGTACTATAGGGCTTGTCTCTATTGACCGGGATAAATTAGGGTTAGGGTTAGCATTCTGAGATCTAAAATGACTAGAGCTCCAGGGGCCCTAATGTTTTAAAGTGCATGCCAAGAGGATCGTGGCACAGCACATATATTACTACTTAGAGAACTTTCTCATCTGGGACAGCATAGATGCTGCTGGTATAGGCCTCATCAGTCCGACCGGGCTAAAATTAGGGTTAGGGTTAGGGTTAGCATTCTGAGATCTAAAATGACTAGAGCTCCAGGGGCATTCATGTTGTAAAGGGCATGCCAAGAGGAGTGTGGCAGAGCACCTATATTACTACTTCCAGAACTTCCTCATCTGGGACAGCTTAGATGCTGCTGACATAGGCCTCATCAGTCCGACCGGGCTAAAATTAGGGTTAGGGTTAGGGTTAGCATTCTGAGATCTAAAATGACTAGAGCTCCAGGGCAATAATGTTGTAAATGTCATGCCAAGAGGAGTGTGGCAGAGCACCTATATTACTACTTCCACTCATTTCACTTTTGGGCAATCATTAGTCCTGGTATTATAGGGCTTGTCTCTATTGACCGGGCAAAAATTAGGGTTAGGGTTAGGGTTAGCATTCTGAGATCTAAAATGACTAGAGCTCCAGGGGCCCTAATGTTTTAAAGTGCATGCCAAGAGGAGCGTGGCACAGCACCTATAATAATACTTAGAGAACTTTCTCATCTGGGACAGCATAGATGCTGCAGACATAGGCCTCATCAGTCCGACCGGTCTAAAATTAGGGTTAGGGTAAGGGTTAGCATTCTGAGATCTAAAATGACTAGAGCTCCAGGGGCCCTAATGTTGTAAAGGGCATGCCAAGAGGAGCGTGGCACAGCACCTATATCACTACTTAGAGAAATTTCTCACCTGGGACAGCATAGATGCTGCTGGTATAGGCCTCATCAATCCGACCGGGCTAAAATTAGGGTTAGGGTTAGCATTCTGAGATCTAAAATGACTAGAGCTCCAGGGGCACTTATGCTGTAAAGGGCATGCAAAGAGGAGCGTGGCACATCACCTATATTACTACTTCCACTCATTTCTCATTTGGGCAATTCTTAGTCCTGGTATTATAGGGCTTGTCTCTATTGACCGGGATAAATTAGGGTTAGGGTTAGCATTCTGAGATCTAAAATGACTAGAGCTCCAGGGGCCCTAATGTTTTAAACTGCATGCCAAGAGGATCGTGGCACAGCACCTATATTACTACTTAGAGAACTTTCTCATCTGGGACAGCATAGATGCTGCAGACACAGGCCTCATCAGTCCGACCGGTCTAAAATTAGGGTTAGGGTAAGGGTTAGCATTCTGAGATCTAAAATGACTAGAGCTCCAGGGGCCCTAATGTTGTAAAGGGCATGCCAAGAGGAGCGTGGCACAGCACCTATATCACTACTTATATAACTTTCTCACCTGGGACAGCATAGATGCTGCTGATATAGGCCTCATCAGTCCGACAGGGCTAAAATTAGGGTTAGGGTTAGGGTCAGCATTCTGATATCTAAAATGACTAGAGCTCCAGGGGCACTCATGTTGTAAAGGGCATGCCAAGAGGAGTGTGGCAGAGCACCTATATTACTACTTCCAGAACTTCCTCATCTGGGACAGCTTAGATGCTGCTGACATTGGCCTCATCAGTCCGACCGGGCTAAAATTAGGGTTAGGGTTAGGGTTAGCATTCTGAGATCTAAAATGACTAGATCTCCAGTGGCAATAATGTTGTAAATGTCATGCCAAGAGGAGCGTGGCACAGCACCTATATTACCACTTCGACTCATTTCTCATTTGGGCAATCCTTAGTCCTGGTATTATAGGGCTTGTCTCTATTGACCGGGCTAAAAGTAGGGTTAGGGTTAGTATTCTAAGATCTAAAATGACTAGAGCTCCAGGGGCACTAATGTTGTAAAGGGCATGCCAAGAGGAGCGTGGCACAGCACCTGTATTAATACTTCCACTCATTTCTCATTTGGGCAATCCTTAGTCCTGGTATTATAGGGCTTGTCTCTATTGACCGGGCTAAAATTAGGGTTAGGGTTAGGGTTAGCATTCTGAGATCTAAAATGACTAGAGCTCCAGGGGCACTAATGTTGTAAAGGGCATGCCAAGAGGAGCGTGGCACATCACCTATATTACTACTTCCACTCAATTCTCATTTGGGCAATCCTTAATCCTGGTACTATAGGGCTTGTCTCTATTGACCGGGATAAATTAGGGTTAGGGTTAGCATTCTGAGATCTAAAATGACTAGAGCTCCAGGGGCCCTAATGGTTTGAAGTGCATGCCAAGAGGATCGTGGCACAGCACCTATAATAATACTTAGAGAACTTTCTCATCTGGGACAGCATAGATGCTGCAGACATAGGCCTCATCAGTCCGACCGGACTAAAATTAGGGTTAGGGTTAGGGTTAGCTTTCTGAGATCTAAAATGACTAGAGCTCCAGGGGCACTCATGTTGTAAAGGGCATACCAAGAGGAGTGTGGCAGAGCACCTATATTACTATTTCCAGAACTTCCTCATCTGGGACAGCTTAGATGCTGCTGACATTGGCCTCATCAGTCCGACCGGGCTAAAATTAGGGTTAGGGTTAGGGTTAGCATTCTGAGATCTAAAATGACTAGAGCTCCAGGGGCCCTAATGTTGTAGAGGGCATGCCAAGAGGAGCGTGGCACAGCACCTATATCACTACTTAGAGAACTTAATCACCTAGGACAGCATAGATGCTGCTGGTATAGGCCTCATCAGTCCGACCGGGCTAAAATTAGGGTTAGGGTTAGGGTTAGCATTCTGAGATCTAAAATGACTAGAGCTCCAGGGGCACTAATGTTGTAAAGGGCATGCCAATAGGAGCGTGGCACAGCACCTGTATTACTACTTCCACTCATTTCTCATTTGGGCAAACCTTAGTCCTGGTATTATAGGGCTTGTCTCTATTGACCAGGCTAAAATTAGGGTTAGGGTTAGAGTTAGCATTCTGAGATCTAAAATGACTAGAGCTCCAGTGGCAATAATGTTGTAAATATCATGCCAAGAGGAGCGTGGCACAGCACCTATATTACTACTTCCACTCATTTCTCATTTGGGCAATCCTTAGTCCTGGTATTATAGGGCTTCTCTCTATTGACCGGGCTAAAATTAGGGTTAGGGTTAGGGTTAGCATTCTGAGATCTAAAATGACTAAAGCTCCAGTGGCAATAATATTGTAAATGTCATGCCAAGAGGAGCGTGGTACAGCACCTATATTACCACTTCAACTCATTTCTCATTTGGGCAAACCTTAGTCCTGGTATTATAAGGCTTGTCTCTATTGACCGGGCTAAAATTAGGGTTAGGGTTAGGGTTAGCGTTCTGAGATCTAAAATATCTCGAGCTCCAGGGACACTAATGTTGTAAATGTCATGCCAAGAGGAGCGTGGCACAGCACCTATATTACTACTTCCACTCATTTCTCATTTGGGCAATCCTTAGTCCTGGTATTATAGGGCTTGTCTCTATTGACCGGGCTAATATTAGGGTTAGGGTTAGGGTTAGCATTCTGAGATCTAAAATGACTAGAGCTCCAGGGGCACTAATATTGTAAAGGGCATGCCAAGAGGAGCGTGGCACATCACCTATATTACTACTTCCACTCAATTCTCATTTGGGCAATCCTTAATCCTGGTACTATAGGGCTTGTCTCTATTGACCGGGATAAATTAGGGTTAGGGTTAGCATTCTGAGATCTAAAATGACTAGAGCTCCAGGGGCCCTAATGTTTTAAAGTGCATGCCAAGAGTATCGTGGCACAGCACATATATTACTACTTAGAGAACTTTCTCACCTGGGACAGCATAGATGCTGCTGGTATAGGCCTCATCAGTCCGACCGGGCTAAAATTAGGGTTAGGGTTAGGGTTAGCATTCTGAGATCTAAAATGACTAGAGCTCCAGGGGCATTCATGTTGTAAAGGGCATGCCAAGAGGAGTGTGGCAGAGCACCTATATTACTACTTCCAGAACTTCCTCATCTGGGACAGCTTAGATGCTGCTGACATAGGCCTCATCAGTCCGACCGGGCTAAAATTAGCGTTAGGGTTAGGGTTAGCATTCTGAGATCTAAAATGACTAGAGCTCCAGGGGCAATAATGTTGTAAATGTCATGCCAAGAGGAGTGTGGCAGAGCACCTATATTACTACTTCCACTCATTTCACTTTTGGGCAATCATTAGTCCTGGTATTATAGGGCTTGTCTCTATTGACCGGGCAAAAATTAGGGTTAGGGTTAGGGTTAGCATTCTGAGATCTAAAGTGACTAGAGCTCCAGGGGCCCTAATGTTTTAAAGTGCATGCCAAGAGGAGCGTGGCACAGCACCTATAATAATACTTAGAGAACTTTCTCATCTGGGACAGCATAGATGCTGCAGACATAGGCCTCATCAGTCCGACCGGGCTAAAATTAGGGTTAGGGTTAGGGTTAGCGTTAGCATTGTGAGATCTAAAATGACTAGAGCTCCAGGGGCCCTAATGTTGTAAAGGGCATGCCAAGAGGAGCGTGGCACAGCACCTATATCACTACTTAGAGAAATTTCTCACCTGGGACAGCATAGATGCTGCTGGTATAGGCCTCATCAATCCGACCGGGCTAAAATTAGGGTTAGGGTTAGCATTCTGAGATCTAAAATGACTAGAGCTCCAGGGGCACTTATGTTGTAAAGGGCATGCAAAGAGGAGCGTGGCACATCACCTATATTACTACTTCCACTCATTTCTCATTTGGGCAATTCTTAGTCCTGGTATTATAGGGCTTGTCTCTATTGACCGGGATAAATTAGGGTTAGGGTTAGCATTCTGAGATCTAAAATGACTAGAGCTCCAGGGGCACTTATGTTGTAAAGGGCATGCCAAGAGGAGCGTGGCACAGCACCTGTATTACTACTTCCACTCATTTCTCATTTGGGCAATCCTTAGTCCTGGTATTATAAGGCTTGTCTCTATTGACCGGGCTAAAATTAGGGTTAGGGTTAGCATTCTGAGATCTAAAATATCTCGAGCTCCAGGGGCACTAATGTTGTTAAGGGCATGCCAAGAGGAGCGTGGCACAGCACCTATATTACTACTTACACTCATTTCTCATTTGGGCAATCCTTAGTCCTGGTATTATAGGGCTTGTCTCTATTGACCGGGCTAAAATTAGGGTTAGGGTTAGGGTTAGCATTCTGAGATCTAAAATGAATAGAGCTCCAGGGGCACTAATGTTGTAAAGGGCATGCCAAGAGAAGCGTGGCACAGCACCTATATTACTACTTAGACAACTTTCTCATCTGGGACAGCATAGATGCTGCAGACATAGGCCTCATCAGTCCGACCGGTCTAAAATTAGGGTTAGGGTAAGGGTTAGCATTCTGAGATCTAAAATGACTAGAGCTCCAGGGGCCCTAATGTTGTAAAGGGCATGCCAAGAGGAGCGTGGCACAGCACCTATATCACTACTTATATAACTTTCTCACCTGGGACAGCATAGATGCTGCTGATATAGGCCTCATCAGTCCGACAGGGCTAAAATTAGGGTTAGGGTTAGGGTCAGCATTCTGAGATCTAAAATGACTAGAGCTCCAGGGGCACTCATGTTGTAAAGGGCATGCCAAGAGGAGTGTGGCAGAGCACCTATATTACTACTTCCAGAACTTCCTCATCTGGGACAGCTTAGATGCTGCTGACATTGGCCTCATCAGTCCGACCGGGCTAAAATTAGGGTTAGGGTTAGGGTTAGCATTCTGAGATCTAAAATGACTAGATCTCCAGTAGCAATAATGTTGTAAATGTCATGCCAAGAGGAGCGTGGCACAGCACCTATATTACCACTTCGACTCATTTCTCATTTGGGCAATCCTTAGTCCTGGTATTATAGGGCTTGTCTCTATTGACCGGGCTAAAAGTAGGGTTAGAGTTAGGGTTAGCATTCTGAGATCTAAAATGACTAGATCTCCAGTGGCAATAATGTTGTAAAGGGCATGCCAAGAGGAGCGTGGCACAGCACCTATATTACCACTTCCACTCATTTCTCATTTGGGCAATTATTAGTCCTGGTATTATAGGGCTTGTCTCTATTGACCGGGCTAAAAGTAGGGTTAGGGTTAGGGTTAGCATTCTGAGATCTAAAATGACTAGAGCTCCAGGGGCACTTATGTTGTAAAGGGCATGCCAAGAGGAGCGTGGCACAGCACCTGTATTACTACTTCCACTCATTTCTCATTTGGGCAATCGTTAGTCCTGGTATTATAGGGCTTGTCTCTATTGACCGGGCTAAAATTAGGGTTAGGGTTAGGGTTAGCATTCTGAGATCTAAAATGACTAGAGCTCCAGGGGCACTAATGTTGTAAAGGGCATGCCAAGAGAAGCGTGGCACATCTCGTACATTACTACTTCCACTCATTTCTCATTTGGGCAATCCTTAGTCCTGGTATTATAGGGCTTGTCTCTATTGACCGGGCTAAAATTAGGGTTAGGGTTAGCATTCTGAGATCTAAAATGACTAGAGCTCCAGGGGCACTAATGTTGTAAAGGGCATGCCAAGAGGAGCGTGGCACAGCACCTATATTACTACTTCCACTCATTTCTCATTTGGGCAATCCTTAGTCCGGGTACTATAGGGCTTGTCTCTATTGACCGGGATAAATTAGGGTTAGGGTTAGCATTCTGAGATCTAAAATGACTAGAGCTCCAGGGGCCCTAATGTTTTGAAGTGCATGCCAAGAGGATCGTGGCACAGCACCTATAATAATACTTAGAGATCTTTCTCATATGGGACAGCATAGATGCTGCAGACATAGGCCTCATCAGTCCGACCGGGCTAAAATTAGGGTTAGGGTTAGGGTTAGCATTCTGAGATCTAAAATGACTAGAGCTCCAGGGGCACTCATGTTGTAAAGGGCATACCAAGAGGAGTGTGGCAGAGCACCTATATTACTATTTCCAGAACTTTCTCACCTGGGACAGCATAGATGCTGCTGGTAAAGGCCTCATCAGTCCGACCGGGCTAAAATTAGGGTTAGGGTTAGGGTTAGCATTCTGAGATCTAAAATGACTAGAGCTCCAGGGGCCCTAATGTTGTAAAGGGCATGCCAAGAGGAGCGTGGCACAGCACCTATATCACTACTTAGAGAACTTAATCACCTAGGACAGCATAGATGCTGCTGGTATAGGCCTCATCAGTCCGACCGGGCTAAAATTAGGGTTAGGGTTAGGGTTAGCATTCTGAGATCTAAAATGACTAGAGCTCCAGGGGCACTAATGTTGTAAAGGGCATGCCAATAGGAGCGTGGCACAGCACCTGTATTACTACTTCCACTCATTTCTCATTTGGGCAATCCTTAGTCCTGGTATTATAGGGCTTGTCTCTATTGACCGGGCTAAAATTAGGGTTAGGGTTAGGGTTAGCATTCTGAGATCTAAAATGACTAAAGCTCCAGTGGCAATAATATTGTAAATGTCATGCCAAGAGGAGCGTGGTACAGCACCTATATTACCACTTCAACTCATTTCTCATTTGGGCAAACCTTAGTCCTGGTATTATAAGGCTTGTCTCTATTGACCGGGCTAAAATTAGGGTTAGGGTTAGGGTTAGCGTTCTGAGATCTAAAATATCTCGAGCTCCAGGGACACTAATGTAGTAAATGTCATGCCAAGAGGAGCGTGGCACAGCACCTATATTACTACTTCCACTCATTTCTCATTTGGGCAATCCTTAGTCCTGGTATTATAGGGCTTGTCTCTATTGACCGGGCTAAAATTAGGGTTAGGGTTAGGGTTAGCATTCTGAGATCTAAAATGACTAGAGCTCCAGGGGCACTAATGTTGTAAAGGGCATGCCAAGAGGAGCGTGGCACATCACCTATATTACTACTTCCACTCAATTCTCATTTGGGCAATCCTTAATCCTGGTACTATAGGGCTTGTCTCTATTGACCGGGATAAATTAGGGTTAGGGTTAGCATTCTGAGATCTAAAATGACTAGAGCTCCAGGGGCACTTATGTTGTAAAGGGCATGCCAAGAGGAGCGTGGCACAGCACCTGTATTACTACTTCCACTCATTTCTCATTTGGGCAATCCTTAGTCCTGGTATTATAAGGCTTGTCTCTATTGACCGGGCTAAAATTAGGGTTAGGGTTAGCATTCTGAGATCTAAAATATCTCGAGCTCCAGGGGCACTAATGTTGTTAAGGCCATGCCAAGAGGAGCGTGGCACAGCACCTATATTACTACTTACACTCATTTCTCATTTGGGCAATCCTTAGTCCTGGTATTATAGGGCTTGTCTCTATTGACCGGGCTAAAATTAGGGTTAGGGTTAGGGTTAGCATTCTGAGATCTAAAATGAATAGAGCTCCAGGGGCACTAATGTTGTAAAGGGCATGCCAAGAGAAGCGTGGCACAGCACCTATATTACTACTTAGAGAACTTTCTCATCTGGGACAGCATAGATGCTGCAGACATAGGCCTCATCAGTCCGACCGGTCTAAAATTAGGGTTAGGGTAAGGGTTAGCATTCTGAGATCTAAAATGACTAGAGCTCCAGGGGCCCTAATGTTGTAAAGGGCATGCCAAGAGGAGCGTGGCACAGCACCTATATCACTACTTATATAACTTTCTCACCTGGGACAGCATAGATGCTGCTGATATAGGCCTCATCAGTCCGACAGGGCTAAAATTAGGGTTAGGGTTAGGGTCAGCATTCTGAGATCTAAAATGACTAGAGCTCCAGGGGCACTCATGTTGTAAAGGGCATGCCAAGAGGAGTGTGGCAGAGCACCTATATTACTACTTCCAGAACTTCCTCATCTGGGACAGCTTAGATGCTGCTGATATTGGCCTCATCAGTCCGACCGGGCTAAAATTAGGGTTAGGGTTAGGGTTAGCATTCTGAGATCTAAAATGACTAGATCTCCAGTAGCAATAATGTTGTAAATGTCATGCCAAGAGGAGCGTGGCACAGCACCTATATTACCACTTCGACTCATTTCTCATTTGGGCAATCCTTAGTCCTGGTATTATAGGGCTTGTCTCTATTGACCGGGCTAAAAGTAGGGTTAGGGTTAGGGTTAGCATTCTGAGATCTAAAATGACTAGATCTCCAGTGGCAATAATGTTGTAAAGGGCATGCCAAGAGGAGCGTGGCACAGCACCTATATTACCACTTCCACTCATTTCTCATTTGGGCAATTATTAGTCCTGGTATTATAGGGCTTGTCTCTATTGACCGGGCTAAAAGTAGGGTTAGGGTTAGGGTTAGCATTCTGAGATCTAAAATGACTAGAGCTCCAGGGGCACTTATGTTGTAAAGGGCATGCCAAGAGGAGCGTGGCACAGCACCTGTATTACTACTTCCACTCATTTCTCATTTGGGCAATCCTTAGTCCTGGTATTATAAGGCTTGTCTCTATTGACCGGGCTAAAATTAGGGTTAGGGTTAGCATTCTGAGATCTAAAATATCTCGAGCTCCAGGGGCACTAATGTTGTTAAGGGCATGCCAAGAGGAGCGTGGCACATCACCTATATTACTACTTCCACTCAATTCTCATTTGGGCAATCCTTAGTCCTGGTATAATAGGGCTAGTCTCTATTGACTGGGCTAAAATTAGGGTTAGGGTTAGCATTCTGAGATCTAAAATATCTCGAGCTCCAGGGGCACTAATGTTGTTAAGGGCATGCCAAGAGGAGCGTGGCACATCACCTATATTACTACTTCCACTCAATTCTCATTTGGGCAATCCTTAGTCCTGGTATAATAGGGCTTGTCTCTATTGACCGGGCTAAAATTAGGGTTAGGGTTAGCATTCTGAGATCTAAAATGACTAGAGCTCCAGGGGCACTAATGTTGTAAAGGGCATGCCAAGAGGAGCGTGGCACAGCACCTATATTACTACTTCCACTCATTTCTCATTTGGGCAATCCTTAGTCCGGGTACTATAGGGCTTGTCTCTATTGACCGGGATAAATTAGGGTTAGGGTTAGCATTCTGAGATCTAAAATGACTAGAGCTCCAGGGGCCCTAATGTTTTGAAGTGCATGCCAAGAGGATCGTGGCACAGCACCTATAATAATACTTAGAGATCTTTCTCATCTGGGACAGCATAGATGCTGCAGACATAGGCCTCATCAGTCCGACCGGGCTAAAATTAGGGTTAGGGTTAGGGTTAGCATTCTGAGATCTAAAATGACTAGAGCTCCAGGGGCACTCATGTTGTAAAGGGCATACCAAGAGGAGTGTGGCAGAGCACCTATATTACTATTTCCAGAACTTTCTCACCTGGGACAGCATAGATGCTGCTGGTATAGGCCTCATCAGTCCGACCGGGCTAAAATTAGGGTTAGGGTTAGGGTTAGCATTCTGAGATCTAAAATGACTAGAGCTCCAGGGGCCCTAATGTTGTAAAGGGCATGCCAAGAGGAGCGTGGCACAGCACCTATATCACTACTTAGAGAACTTAATCACCTAGGACAGCATAGATGCTGCTGGTATAGGCCTCATCAGTCCGACCGGGCTAAAATTAGGGTTAGGGTTAGGGTTAGCATTCTGAGATCTAAAATGACTAGAGCTCCAGGGGCACTAATGTTGTAAAGGGCATGCCAATAGGAGCGTGGCACAGCACCTGTATTACTACTTCCACTCATTTCTCAGTTGGGCAATCCTTAGTCCTGGTATTATAGGGCTTGTCTCTATTGACCGGGCTAAAATTAGGGTTAGGGTTAGGGTTAGCATTCTGAGATCTAAAATGACTAGAGCTCCAGTGGCAATAATGTTGTAAATGTCATGCCAAGAGGAGCGTGGCACAGCACCTATATTACTACTTCCACTCATTTCTCATTTGGGCAATCCTTAGTCCTGGTATTATAGGGCTTCTCTCTATTGACCGGGCTAAAATTAGGGTTAGGGTTAGGGTTAGCATTCTGAGATCTAAAATGACTAAAGCTCCAGTGGCAATAATATTGTAAATGTCATGCCAAGAGGAGCGTGGTACAGCACCTATATTACCACTTCAACTCATTTCTCATTTGGGCAAAACTTAGTCCTGGTATTATAAGGCTTGTCTCTATTGACCGGGCTAAAATTAGGGTTAGGGTTAGGGTTAGCGTTCTGAGATCTAAAATATCTCGAGCTCCAGGGACACTAATGTAGTAAATGTCATGCCAAGAGGAGCGTGGCACAGCACCTATATTACTACTTCCACTCATTTCTCATTTGGGCAATCCTTAGTCCTGGTATTATAGGGCTTGTCTCTATTGACCGGGCTAAAATTAGGGTTAGGGTTAGGGTTAGCATTCTGAGATCTAAAATGACTAGAGCTCCAGGGGCACTAATGTTGTAAAGGGCATGCCAAGAGGAGCGTGGCACATCACCTATATTACTACTTCCACTCAATTCTCATTTGGGCAATCCTTAATCCTGGTACTATAGGGCTTGTCTCTATTGACCGGGATAAATTAGGGTTAGGGTTAGCATTCTGAGATCTAAAATGACTAGAGCTCCAGGGGCACTTATGTTGTAAAGGGCATGCCAAGAGGAGCGTGGCACAGCACCTGTATTACTACTTCCACTCATTTCTCATTTGGGCAATCCTTAGTCCTGGTATTATAAGGCTTGTCTCTATTGACCGGGCTAAAATTAGGGTTAGGGTTAGCATTCTGAGATCTAAAATATCTCGAGCTCCAGGGGCACTAATGTTGTTAAGGGCATGCCAAGAGGAGCGTGGCACAGCACCTATATTACTACTTACACTCATTTCTCATTTGGGCAATCCTTAGTCCTGGTATTATAGGGCTTGTCTCTATTGACCGGGCTAAAATTAGGGTTAGGGTTAGGGTTAGCATTCTGAGATCTAAAATGAATAGAGCTCCAGGGGCACTAATGTTGTAAAGGGCATGCCAAGAGAAGCGTGGCAAAGCACCTATATTACTACTTAGAGAACTTTCTCATCTGGGACAGCATAGATGCTGCAGACATAGGCCTCATCAGTCTGACCGGTCTAAAATTAGGGTTAGGGTAAGGGTTAGCATTCTGAGATCTAAAATGACTAGAGCTCCAGGGGCCCTAATGTTGTAAAGGGCATGCCAAGAGGAGCGTGGCACAGCACCTATATCACTACTTAGAGAACTTTCTCACCTGGGACAGCATAGATGCTGCTGATATAGGCCTCATCAGTCCGACAGGGCTAAAATTAGGGTTAGGGTTAGGGTCAGCATTCTGAGATCTAAAATGACTAGAGCTCCAGGGGCACTCATGTTTTAAAGGGCATGCCAAGAGGAGTGTGGCAGAGCACCTATATTACTACTTCCAGAACTTCCTCATCTGGGACAGCTTAGATGCTGCTGACATTGGCCTCATCAGTCCGACCGGGCTAAAATTAGGGTTAGGGTTAGGGTTAGCATTCTGAGATCTAAAATGACTAGATCTCCAGTAGCAATAATGTTGTAAATGTCATGCCAAGAGGAGCGTGGCACAGCACCTATATTACCACTTCGACTCATTTCTCATTTGGGCAATCCTTAGTCCTGGTATTATAGGGCTTGTCTCTATTGACCGGGCTAAAAGTAGGGTTAGGGTTAGGGTTAGCATTCTGAGATCTAAAATGACTAGATCTCCAGTGGCAATAATGTTGTAAAGGGCATGCCAAGAGGAGCGTGGCACAGCACCTATATTACCACTTCCACTCATTTCTCATTTGGGCAATTATTAGTCCTGGTATTATAGGGCTTGTCTCTATTGACCGGGCTAAAAGTAGGGTTAGGGTTAGGGTTAGCATTCTGAGATCTAAAATGACTAGAGCTCCAGGGGCACTTATGTTGTAAAGGGCATGCCAAGAGGAGCGTGGCACAGCACCTGTATTACTACTTCCACTCATTTCTCATTTGGGCAATCCTTAGTCCTGGTATTATAAGGCTTGTCTCTATTGACCGGGCTAAAATTAGGGTTAGGGTTAGCATTCTGAGATCTAAAATATCTCGAGCTCCAGGGGCACTAATGTTGTTAAGGGCATGCCAAGAGGAGCGTGGCACATCACCTATATTACTACTTCCACTCAATTCTCATTTGGGCAATCCTTAGTCCTGGTATAATAGGGCTTGTCTCTATTGACTGGGCTAAAATTAGGGTTAGGGTTAGCATTCTGAGATCTAAAATATCTCGAGCTCCAGGGGCACTAATGTTGTTAAGGGCATGCCAAGAGGAGCGTGGCACATCACCTATATTACTACTTCCACTCAATTCTCATTTGGGCAATCCTTAGTCCTGGTATAATAGGGCTTGTCTCTATTGACCGGGCTAAAATTAGGGTTAGGGTTAGCATTCTGAGATCTAAAATGACTAGAGCTCCAGGGGCACTAATGTTGTAAAGGGCATGCCAAGAGGAGCGTGGCACAGCACCTATATTACTACTTCCACTCATTTCTCATTTGGGCAATCCTTAGTCCGGGTACTATAGGGCTTGTCTCTATTGACCGGGATAAATTAGGGTTAGGGTTAGCATTCTGAGATCTAAAATGACTAGAGCTCCAGGGGCCCTAATGTTTTGAAGTGCATGCCAAGAGGATCGTGGCACAGCACCTATAATAATACTTAGAGATCTTTCTCATCTGGGACAGCATAGATGCTGCAGACATAGGCCTCATCAGTCCGACCGGGCTAAAATTAGGGTTAGGGTTAGGGTTAGCATTCTGAGATCTAAAATGACTAGAGCTCCAGGGGCACTCATGTTGTAAAGGGCATACCAAGAGGAGTGTGGCAGAGCACCTATATTACTATTTCCAGAACTTTCTCACCTGGGACAGCATAGATGCTGCTGGTATAGGCCTCATCAGTCCGACCGGGCTAAAATTAGGGTTAGGGTTAGGGTTAGCATTCTGAGATCTAAAATGACTAGAGCTCCAGGGGCCCTAATGTTGTAAAGGGCATGCCAAGAGGAGCGTGGCACAGCACCTATATCACTACTTAGAGAACTTAATCACCTAGGACAGCATAGATGCTGCTGGTATAGGCCTCATCAGTCCGACCGGGCTAAAATTAGGGTTAGGGTTAGGGTTAGCATTCTGAGATCTAAAATGACTAGAGCTCCAGGGGCACTAATGTTGTAAAGGGCATGCCAATAGGAGCGTGGCACAGCACCTGTATTACTACTTCCACTCATTTCTCATTTGGGCAATCCTTAGTCCTGGTATTATAGGGCTTGTCTCTATTGACCGGGCTAAAATTAGGGTTAGGGTTAGGGTTAGCATTCTGAGATCTAAAATGACTAGAGCTCCAGTGGCAATAATGTTGTAAATGTCATGCCAAGAGGAGCGTGGCACAGCACCTATATTACTACTTCCACTCATTTCTCATTTGGGCAATCCTTAGTCCTGGTATTATAGGGCTTCTCTCTATTGACCGGGCTAAAATTAGGGTTAGGGTTAGGGTTAGCATTCTGAGATCTAAAATGATTAAAGCTCCAGTGGCAATAATATTGTAAATGTCATGCCAAGAGGAGCGTGGCACAGCACCTGTATTACTACTTCAACTCATTTCTCATTTGGGCAAACCTTAGTCCTGGTATTATAAGGCTTGTCTCTATTGACCGGGCTAAAATTAGGGTTAGGGTTAGGGTTAGCGTTCTGAGATCTAAAATATCTCGAGCTCCAGGGACACTAATGTAGTAAATGTCATGCCAAGAGGAGCGTGGCACAGCACCTATATTACTACTTCCACTCATTTCTCATTTGGGCAATCCTTAGTCCTGGTATTATAGGGCTTGTCTCTATTGACCGGGCTAAAATTAGGGTTAGGGTTAGGGTTAGCATTCTGAGATCTAAAATGACTAGAGCTCCAGGGGCACTAATGTTGTAAAGGGCATGCCAAGAGGAGCGTGGCACATCACCTATATTACTACTTCCACTCAATTCTCATTTGGGCAATCCTTAATCCTGGTACTATAGGGCTTGTCTCTATTGACCGGGATAAATTAGGGTTAGGGTTAGCATTCTGAGATCTAAAATGACTAGAGCTCCAGGGGCACTTATGTTGTAAAGGGCATGCCAAGAGGAGCGTGGCACAGAACCTGTATTACTACTTCCACTCATTTCTCATTTGGGCAATCCTTAGTCCTGGTATTATAAGGCTTGTCTCTATTGACCGGGCTAAAATTAGGGTTAGGGTTAGCATTCTGAGATCTAAAATATCTCGAGCTCCAGGGGCACTAATGTTGTTAAGGGCATGCCAAGAGGAGCGTGGCACAGCACCTATATTACTACTTACACTCATTTCTCATTTGGGCAATCCTTAGTCCTGGTATTATAGGGCTTGTCTCTATTGACCGGGCTAAAATTAGGGTTAGGGTTAGGGTTAGCATTCTGAGATCTAAAATGAATAGAGCTCCAGGGGCACTAATGTTGTAAAGGGCATGCCAAGAGAAGCGTGGCACAGCACCTATATTACTACTTAGAGAACTTTCTCATCTGGGACAGCATAGATGCTGCAGACATAGGCCTCATCAGTCTGACCGGTCTAAAATTAGGGTTAGGGTAAGGGTTAGCATTCTGAGATCTAAAATGACTAGAGCTCCAGGGGCCCTAATGTTGTAAAGGGCATGCCAAGAGGAGCGTGGCACAGCACCTATATCACTACTTATATAACTTTCTCACCTGGGACAGCATAGATGCTGCTGATATAGACCTCATCAGTCCGACAGGGCTAAAATTAGGGTTAGGGTTAGGGTCAGCATTCTGAGATCTAAAATGACTAGAGCTCCAGGGGCACTCATGTTGTAAAGGGCATGCCAAGAGGAGTGTGGCAGAGCACCTATATTACTACTTCCAGAACTTCCTCATCTGGGACAGCTTAGATGCTGCTGACATTGGCCTCATCAGTCCGACCGGGCTAAAATTAGGGTTAGGGTTAGGGTTAGCATTCTGAGATCTAAAATGACTAGATCTCCAGTGGCAATAATGTTGTAAAGGGCATGCCAAGAGGAGCGTGGCACAGCACCTATATTACCACTTCCACTCATTTCTCATTTGGGCAATTATTAGTCCTGGTATTATAGGGCTTGTCTCTATTGACCGGGCTAAAAGTAGGGTTAGGGTTAGGGTTAGCATTCTGAGATCTAAAATGACTAGAGCTCCAGGGGCACTTATGTTGTAAAGGGCATGCCAAGAGGAGCGTGGCACAGCACCTGTATTACTACTTCCACTCATTTCTCATTTGGGCAATCCTTAGTCCTGGTATTATAAGGCTTGTCTCTATTGACCGGGCTAAAATTAGGGTTAGGGTTAGCATTCTGAGATCTAAAATATCTCGAGCTCCAGGGGCACTAATGTTGTTAAGGGCATGCCAAGAGGAGCGTGGCACATCACCTATATTACTACTTCCACTCAATTCTCATTTGGGCAATCCTTAGTCCTGGTATAATAGGGCTTGTCTCTATTGACCGGGCTAAAATTAGGGTTAGGGTTAGGGTTAGCATTCTGAGATCTAAAATGACTAGAGCTCAAGGGGCACTAATGTTGTAAAGGGCATGCCAAGAGGAGCGTGGCACAGCACCTATATTACTACTTCCACTCATTTCTCATTTGGGCAATCCTTAGTCCGGGTACTATAGGGCTTGTCTCTATTGACCGGGATAAATTAGGGTTAGGGTTAGCATTCTGAGATCTAAAATGACTAGAGCTCCAGGGGCCCTAATCTTTTGAAGTGCATGCCAAGAGGATCGTGGCACAGCACCTATAATAATACTTAGAGATCTTTCTCATCTGGGACAGCATAGATGCTGCAGACATAGGCCTCATCAGTCCGACCGGGCTAAAATTAGGGTTAGGGTTAGGGTTAGCATTCTGAGATCTAAAATGACGAGAGCTCCAGGGTCACTCATGTTGTAAAGGGCATGTCAAGAGGAGTGTGGCAGAGCACCTATATTACTACTTCCAGAACTTCCTCATCTGGGACAGCTTAGATGCTGCTGACATAGGCCTCATCAGTCCGACCGGGCTAAAATTAGGGTTAGGGTTAGGGTTAGCATTCTGAGATCTAAAATGACTAGAGCTCCAGTGGCAATAATGTTGTAAATGTCATGCCAAGAGGAGTGTGGCAGAGCACCTATATTACTACTTCCACTCATTTCACTTTTGGGCAATCATTAGTCCTGGTATTATAGGGCTTGTCTCTATTGACCAGGCTAAAATTAGGGTTAGGGTTAGGGTTAGCATTCTGAGATCTAAAGTGACTAGAGCTCCAGGGGCCCTAATGTTTTAAAGTGCATGCCAAGAGGAGCGTGGCACAGCACCTATAATAATACTTAGAGAACTTTCTCATCTGGGACAGCATAGATGCTGCAGACATAGGCCTCATCAGTCCGACCGGTCTAAGATTAGGGTTAGGGTAAGGGTTAGCATTGTGAGATCTAAAATGACTAGAGCTCCAGGGGCCCTAATGTTGTAAAGGGCATGCCAAGAGGAGCGTGGCACAGCACCTATATCACTACTTAGAGAAATTTCTCACCTGGGACAGCATAGATGCTGCTGGTATAGGCCTCATCAATCCGACCGGGCTAAAATTAGGGTTAGGGTTAGGGTTAGCATTCTGAGATCTAAAATGACTAGAGCTCCAGGGGCACTTATGTTGTAAAGGGCATGCCAAGAGGTGCGTGGCACATCACCTATATTACTACTTCCACTCATTTCTCATTTGGGCAATTCTTAGTCCTGGTATTATAGGGCTTGTCTCTATTGACCGGGATAAATTAGGGTTAGGGTTAGCATTCTGAGATCTAAAATGACTAGAGCTCCAGGGGCCCTAATGTTTTAAAGTGCATGCCAAGAGGAGCGTGGCACAGCACCTATAATAATACTTAGAGAACTTTCTCATCTGGGACAGCATAGATGCTGCAGACATAGGCCTCATCAGTCCGACCGGTCTAAAATTAGGGTTAGGGTAAGGGTTAGCATTGTGAGATCTAAAATGACTAGAGCTCCAGGGGCCCTAATGTTGTAAAGGGCATGCCAAGAGGAGCGTGGCACAGCACCTATATCACTACTTAGAGAAATTTCTCACCTGGGACAGCATAGATGCTGCTGGTATAGGCCTCATCAATCCGACCAGGATAAAATTAGGGTTAGGGTTAGCATTCTGAGATCTAAAATGACTAGAGCTCCAGGGGCACTTATGTTGTAAAGGGCATGCAAAGAGGAGCGTGGCACATCACCTATATTACTACTTCCACTCATTTCTCATTTGGGCAATTCTTAGTCCTGGTATTATAGGGCTTGTCTCTATTGACCGGGATAAATTAGGGTTAGGGTTAGCATTCTGAGATCTAAAATGACTAGAGCTCCAGGGGCCCTAATGTTGTAAAGGGCATGCCAAGAGGAGCGTGGCACAGCACCTATATCACTACTTATATAACTTTCTCACCTGGGACAGCATAGATGCTGCTGATATAGGCCTCATCAGTCCGACAGGGCTAAAATTAGGGTTAGGGTTAGGGTCAGCATTCTGAGATCTAAAATGACTAGAGCTCCAGGGGCACTCATGTTGTAAAGGGCATGCCAAGAGGAGTGTGGCAGAGCACCTATATTACTACTTCCAGAACTTCCTCATCTGGGACAGCTTAGATGCTGCTGACATTGGCCTCATCAGGCCGACCGGGCTAAAATTAGGGTTAGGGTTAGGGTTAGCATTCTGAGATCTAAAATGACTAGATCTCCAGTGGCAATAATGTTGTAAATGTCATGCCAAGAGGAGCGTGGCACAGCACCTATATTACGACTTCGACTCATTTCTCATTTGGGCAATCCTTAGTCCTGGTATTATAGGGCTTGTCTCTATTGACCGGGCTAAAAGTAGGGTTAGGGTTAGGGTTAGTATTCTAAGATCTAAAATGACTAGAGCTCCAGGGGCACTAATGTTGTAAAGGGCATGCCAAGAGGAGCGTGGCACAGCACCTGTATTAATACTTCCACTCATTTCTCATTTGGGCAATCCTTTGTCCTGGTATTATAGGGCTTGACTCTAGTGACCGGGCTAAAAGTAGGGTTAGGGTTAGGGTTAGCATTCTGAGATCTAAAATGACTAGATCTCCAGTGGCAATAATGTTGTAAATGTCATGCCAAGAGGAGCGTGGCACAGCACCTATATTACCACTTCCACTCATTTCTCATTTGGGCAATAATTAGTCCTGGTATTATAGGGCTTGTCTCTATTGACCGGGCTAAAAGTAGGGTTAGGGTTAGGGTTAGCATTCTGAGATCTAAAATGACTAGAGCTCCAGGGGCACTTATGTTGTAAAGGGCATGCCAAGAGGAGCGTGGCACAGCACCTGTATTACTACTTCCACTCATTTCTCATTTGGGCAATCCTTAGTCCTGGTATTATAAGGCTTGTCTCTATTGACCGGGCTAAAATTAGGGTTAGGGTTAGCATTCTGAGATCTAAAATATCTCGAGCTCCAGGGGCACTAATGTTGTTAAGGGCATGCCAAGAGGAGCGTGGCACAGCACCTATATTACTACTTCCACTCATTTCTCATTTGGGCAATCCTTAGTCCTGGTATTATAAGGCTTGTCTCTATTGACCGGGCTAAAATTAGGGTTAGGGTTAGCATTCTGAGATCTAAAATATCTCGAGCTCCAGGGGCACTAATGTTGTAAAGGGCATGCCAAGAGGAGCGTGGCACAGCACCTATATTACTACTTACACTCATTTCTCATTTGGGCAATCCTTAGTCCTGGTATTATAGGGCTTGTCTCTATTGACCGGGCTAAAATTAGGGTTAGGGTTAGGGTTAGCATTCTGAGATCTAAAATGACTAGAGCTCCAGGGGCACTAATGTTGTAAAGGGCATGCCAAGAGGAGCATGGCACAGCACCTATATTACAACTTCCACTCATTTCTCATTTGGGCAATCCTTAGTCCGGGTACTATAGGGCTTGTCTCTATTGACCGGGATAAATTAGGGTTAGGGTTAGCATTCTGAGATCTAAAATGACTAGAGCTCCAGGGGCCCTAATGTTTTGAAGTGCATGCCAAGAGGATCGTGGCACAGCACCTATAATAATACTTAGAGAACTTTCTCATCTGGGACAGCATAGATGCTGCAGACATAGGCCTCATCAGTCCGACCGGGCTAAAATTAGGGTTAGGGTTAGGGTTAGCATTCTGAGATCTAAAATGACTAGAGCTCCAGGGGCACTCATGTTGTAAATGGCATACCAAGAGGAGTGTGGCAGAGCACCTATATTACTATTTCCAGAACTTCCTCATCTGGGACAGCTTAGATGCTGCTGACATTGGCCTCATCAGTCCGACCGGGCTAAAATTAGGGTTAGGGTTAGGGTTAGCATTCTGAGATCTAAAATGACTAGATCTCCAGTGGCAATAATGTTGTAAATGTCATGCCAAGAGGAGCGTGGCACAGCAACTATATTACCACTTCCACTCATTTCTCATTTGGGCAATCCTTAGTCCTGGTATTATAAGGCTTGTCTCTATTGACCGGGCTAAAATTAGGGTTAGGGTTAGGGTTAGCATTCTGAGATCTAAAATGACTAGAGCTCCAGGGGCCCTAATGTTGTAAAGGGCATGCCAAGAGGAGCGTGGCACAGCACCTATATCACTACTTAGAGAACTTAATCACCTAGGACAGCATAGATGCTGCTGGTATAGGCCTCATCAGTCCGACCGGGCTAAAATTAGGGTTAGGGTTAGGGTTAGCATTCTGAGATCTAAAATGACTAGAGCTCCAGGGGCACTAAGGTTGTAAAGGGCATGCCAAGAGGAGCGTGGCACAGCACCTGTATTACTACTTCCACTCATTTCTCATTTGGGCAATCCTTAGTCCTGGTATTATAGGGCTTGTCTCTATTGACCGGGTAAAATTAGGCTTAGGGTTAGGGTTAGCATTCTGAGATCTAAAATGACTAGAGCTCCAGTGGCAATAATGTTGTAAATGTCATGCCAAGAGGAGCGTGGCACAGCACCTATATTACTACTTCCACTCATTTCTCATTTGGGCAATCCTTAGTCCTGGTATTATAGGGCTTCTCTCTATTGACCGGGCTAAAATTAGGGTTAGGGTTAGGGTTAGCATTCTGAGATCTAAAATGACTAAAGCTCCAGTGGCAATAATATTGTAAATATCATGCCAAGAGGAGCGTGGTACAGCACCTATATTACCACTTCAACACATTTCTCATTTGGGCAAACCTTAGTCCTGGTATTATAAGGCTTGTCTCTATTGACCGGGCTAAAATTAGGGTTAGGGTTAGGGTTAGCGTTCTGAGATCTAAAATATCTCGAGCTCCAGGGACACTAATGTTGTAAATGTCATGCCAAGAGGAGCGTGGCACAGCACCTATATTACTACTTCCACTCATTTCTCATTTGGGCAATCCTTAGTCCTGGTATTATAAGGCTTGTCTCTATTGACCGGGCTAAAATTAGGGTTAGGGTTAGGGTTAGCATTCTGAGATCTAAAATGACTAGAGCTCCAGGGGCACTAATGTTGTAAAGGCCATGCCAAGAGGAGCGTGGCACATCACCTATATTACTACTTCCACTCAATTCTCATTTGGGCAATCCTTAATCCTGGTACTATAGGGCTTGTCTCTATTGACCGGGATAAATTAGGGTTAGGGTTAGCATTCTGAGATCTAAAATGACTAGAGCTCCAGGGGCCCTAATGTTGTTAAGGGCATGCCAAGAGGATCGTGGCACAGCACCTATATTACTACTTATAGAACTTTCTCATCTGGGACAGCACAGATGCTGCAGACATAGGCCTCATCAGTCCGACCGGGCTAAAATTAGGGTTAGGGTTAGGGTTAGCATTCTGAGATCTAAAATGACTAAAGCTCCAGGGGCCCTAATGTTGTAAAGGGCATGCCAAGAGGAGCGTGGCACAGCACCTATATCACTACTTAGAGAACTTTCTCACCTGGGACAGCATAGATGCTGCTGACATAGGCCTCATCAGTCCGACCGGGCTAAAATTAGGGTTAGGGTTAGGGTTAGCATTCTGAGATCTAAAATGACTAGAGCTCCAGTGGCAATAATGTTGTAAATGTCATGCCAAGAGGAGTGTGGCAGAGCACCTATATTACTACTTCCACTCATTTCACTTTTGGGCAATCATTAGTCCTGGTATTATAGGGCTTGTCTCTATTGACCGGGCTAAAATTAGGGTTAGGGTTAGGGTTAGCATTCTGAGATCTAAAGTGACTAGAGCTCCAGGGGCCCTAATGTTTTAAAGTGCATGCCAAGAGGAGCGTGGCACAGCACCTATAATAATACTTAGAGAACTTTCTCATCTGGGACAGCATAGATGCTGCAGACATAGGCCTCATCAGTCCGACCGGTCTAAGATTAGGGTCAGGGTAAGGGTTAGCATTGTGAGATCTAAAATGACTAGAGCTCCAGGGGCCCTAATGTTGTAAAGTGCATGCCAAGAGGAGCGTGGCACAGCACCTATATCACTACTTAGAGAAATTTCTCACCTGGGACAGCATAGATGCTGCTGATATAGGCCTCATCAGTCCGACAGGGCTAAAATTAGGGTTAGGGTTAGGGTCAGCATTCTGAGATCTAAAATGACTAGAGCTCCAGGGGCACTCATGTTGTAAAGGGCATGCCAAGAGGAGTGTGGCAGAGCACCTATATTACTACTTCCAGAACTTCCTCATCTGGGACAGCTTAGATGCTGCTGACATTGGCCTCATCAGTCCGACCGGGCTAAAATTAGGGTTAGGGTTAGGGTTAGCATTCTGAGATCTAAAATGACTAGATCTCCAGTGGCAATAATGTTGTAAATATCATGCCAAGAGGAGCGTGGCACAGCACCTATATTACGACTTCGACTCATTTCTCATTTGGGCAATCCTTAGTCCTGGTATTATAGGGCTTGTCTCTATTGACCGGGCTAAAATTAGGGTTAGGGTAAGGGTTAGCATTGTGAGATCTAAAATGACTAGAGCTCCAGGGGCCCTAATGTTGTAAAGGGCATGCCAAGAGGAGCGTGGCACAGCACCTATATCACTACTTAGAGAAATTTCTCACCTGGGACAGCATAGATGCTGCTGGTATAGGCCTCATGAATCCGACCGGGCTAAAATTAGGGTTAGGGTTAGCATTCTGAGATCTAAAATGACTAGAGCTCCAGGGGCACTTATGTTGTAAAGGCCATGCCAAGAGGAGCGTGGCACATCACCTATATTACTACTTCCACTCATTTCTCATTTGGGCAATTCTTAGTCCTGGTATTATAGGGCTTGTCTCTATTGACCGGGATAAATTAGGGTTAGGGTTAGCATTCTGAGATCTAAAATGACTAGAGCTCCAGGGGCCCTAATGTTTTAAAGTGCATGCCAAGAGGATCGTGGCACAGCACCTATATTACTACTTAGAGAACTTAATCACCTAGGACAGCATAGATGCTGCTGGTATAGGCCTCATCAGTCCGACCGGGCTAAAATTAGGGTTAGGGTTAGGGTTAGCATTCTGAGATCTAAAATGACTAGAGCTCCAGGGGCACTAAGGTTGTAAAGGGCATGCCAATAGGAGCGTGGCACAGCACCTGTATTACTACTTCCACTCATTTCTCATTTGGGCAATCCTTAGTCCTGGTATTATAGGGCTTGTCTCTATTGACCGGGTAAAATTAGGGTTAGGGTTAGGGTTAGCATTCTGAGATCTAAAATGACTAGAGCTCCAGTGGCAATAATGTTGTAAATGTCATGCCAAGAGGAGCGTGGCACAGCACCTATATTACTACTTCCACTCATTTCTCATTTGGGCAATCCTTAGTCCTGGTATTATAGGGCTTCTCTCTATTGACCGGGCTAAAATTAGGGTTAGGGTTAGGGTTAGCATTCTGAGATCTAAAATGACTAAAGCTCCAGTGGCAATAATATTGTAAATATCATGCCAAGAGGAGCGTGGTACAGCACCTATATTACCACTTCAACTCATTTCTCATTTGGGCAAACCTTAGTCCTGGTATTATAAGGCTTGTCTCTATTGACCGGGCTAAAATTAGGGTTAGGGTTAGGGTTAGCGTTCTGAGATCTAAAATATCTCGAGCTCCAGGGACACTAATGTTGTAAATGTCATGCCAAGAGGAGCGTGGCACAGCACCTATATTACTACTTCCACTCATTTCTCATTTGGGCAATCCTTAGTCCTGGTATTATAAGGCTTGTCTCTATTGACCGGGCTAAAATTAGGGTTAGGGTTAGGGTTAGCATTCTGAGATCTAAAATGACTAGAGCTCCAGGGGCACTAATGTTGTAAAGGCCATGCCAAGAGGAGCGTGGCACATCACCTATATTACTACTTCCACTCAATTCTCATTTGGGCAATCCTTAATCCTGGTACTATAGGGCTTGTCTCTATTGACAGGGATAAATTAGGGTTAGGGTTAGCATTCTGAGATCTAAAATGACTAGAGCTCCAGGGGCCCTAATGTTGTTAAGGGCATGCCAAGAGGATCGTGGCACAGCACCTATATTACTACTTAGAGAACTTTCTCATCTGGGACAGCACAGATGCTGCAGACATAGGCCTCATCAGTCCGACCGGGCTAAAATTAGGGTTAGGGTTAGGGTTAGCATTCTGAGATCTAAAATGACTAAAGCTCCAGGGGCCCTAATGTTGTAAAGGGCATGCCAAGAGGAGCGTGGCACAGCACCTATATCACTACTTAGAGAACTTTCTCACCTGGGACAGCATAGATGCTGCTGGTATAGGCCTCATCAGTCCGACCGGGCTAAAATTAGGGTTAGGGTTAGGGTTAGCATTCTGAGATCTAAAATGACGAGAGCTCCAGGGTCACTCATGTTGTAAAGGGCATGTCAAGAGGAGTGTGGCAGAGCACCTATATTACTACTTCCAGAACTTCCTCATCTGGGACAGCTTAGATGCTGCTGACATAGGCCTCATCAGTCCGACCGGGCTAAAATTAGGGTTAGGGTTAGGGTTAGCATTCTGAGATCTAAAATGACTAGAGCTCCAGTGGCAATAATGTTGTAAATGTCATGCCAAGAAGAGTGTGGCAGAGCACCTATATTACTACTTCCACTCATTTCACTTTTGGGCAATCATTAGTCCTGGTATTATAGGGCTTGTCTCTATTGACCGGGCTAAAATTAGGGTTAGGGTTAGGGTTAGCATTCTGAGATCTAAAGTGACTAGAGCTCCAGGGGCCCTAATGTTTTAAAGTGCACGCCAAGAGGAGCGTGGCACAGCACCTATAATAATACTTAGAGAACTTTCTCATCTGGGACAGCATAGATGCTGCAGACATAGGCCTCATCAGTCCGACCGGTCTAAGATTAGGGTCAGGGTAAGGGTTAGCATTGTGAGATCTAAAATGACTAGAGCTCCAGGGGCCCTAATGTTGTAAAGGGCATGCCAAGAGGAGCGTGGCACAGCACCTATATCACTACTTAGAGAAATTTCTCACCTGGGACAGCATAGATGCTGCTGATATAGGCCTCATCAGTCCGACAGGGCTAAAATTAGGGTTAGGGTTAGGGTCAGCATTCTGAGATCTAAAATGACTAGAGCTCCAGGGGCACTCATGTTGTAAAGGGCATGCCAAGAGGAGTGTGGCAGAGCACCTATATTACTACTTCCAGAACTTCCTCATCTGGGACAGCTTAGATGCTGCTGACATTGGCCTCATCAGTCCGACCGGGCTAAAATTAGGGTTAGGGTTAGCATTCTGAGATCTAAAATGACTAGATCTCCAGTGGCAATAATGTTGTAAATATCATGCCAAGAGGAGCGTGGCACAGCACCTATATTACGACTTCGACTCATTTCTCATTTGGGCAATCCTTAGTCCTGGTATTATAGGGCTTGTCTCTATTGACCGGGCTAAAATTAGGGTTAGGGTAAGGGTTAGCATTGTGAGATCTAGAATGACTAGAGCTCCAGGGGCCCTAATGTTGTAAAGGGCATGCCAAGAGGAGCGTGGCACAGCACCTATATCACTACTTAGAGAAATTTCTCACCTGGGACAGCATAGATGCTGCTGGTATAGGCCTCATGAATCCGACCGGGCTAAAATTAGGGTTAGGGTTAGCATTCTGAGATCTAAAATGACTAGAGCTCCAGGGGCACTTATGTTGTAAAGGCCATGCCAAGAGGAGCGTGGCACATCACCTATATTACTACTTAGAGAACTTTCTCATCTGGGACAGCATAGATGCTGCAGACATAGGCCTCATCAGTCTGACCGGGCTAAAATTAGGGTTAGGGTTAGGGTTAGCATTCTGAGATCTATAATGACTAAAGCTCCAGGGGCCCTAATTTTGTAAAGGGCATGCCAAGAGGAGCGTGGCACAGCACCTATATCACTACTTAGAGAACTTTCTCACCTGGGACAGCATAGATGCTGCTGGTATAGGCCTCATCAGTCCGACCGGGCTAAAATTAGGGTTAGGGTTAGGGTTAGCATTCTGAGATCTAAAATGACGAGAGCTCCAGGGTCACTCATGTTGTAAAGGGCATGTCAAGAGGAGTGTGGCAGAGCACCTATATTACTACTTCCAGAACTTCCTCATCTGGGACAGCTTAGATGCTGCTGACATAGGCCTCATCAGTCCGACCGGGCTAAAATTAGGGTTAGGGTTAGGGTTAGCATTCTGAGATCTAAAATGACTAGATCTCCAGTGGCAATAATGTTGTAAATGTCATGCCAAGAGGAGCGTGGCACAGCAACTATATTACCACTTCCACACATTTCTCATTTGGGCAAAACTTAGTCCTGGTATTATAGGGCTTGTCTCTATTGACCGGGCTAAAATTAGGGTTAGGGTTATGGTTAGCATTCTGAGATCTAAAATGACTAGAGCTCCAGGGGCACTTATGTTGTAAAGGGCATGCCAAGAGGTGCGTGGCACATCACCTATATTACTACTTCCACTCATTTCTCATTTGGGCAATTCTTAGTCCTGGTATTATAGGGCTTGTCTCTATTGACCGGGATAAATTAGGGTTAGGGTTAGCATTCTGAGATCTAAAATGACTAGAGCTCCAGGGGCCCTAATGTTTTAAAGTGCATGCCAAGAGGATCGTGGCACAGCACCTATATTACTACTTAGAGAACTTTCTCATCTGGGACAGCATAGATGCTGCAGACATAGGCCTCATCAGTCTGACCGGGATAAAATTAGGGTTAGGGTAAGGGTTAGCATTCTGAGATCTAAAATGACTAGAGCTCCAGGGGCCCTAATGTTGTAAAGGGCATGCCAAGAGGAGCGTGGCACAGCACCTATATCACTACTTATATAACTTTCTCACCTGGGACAGCATAGATGCTGCAGACATAGGCCTCATCAGTCCGACAGGGCTAAAATTAGGGTTAGGGTTAGGGTCAGCATTCTGAGATCTAAAATGACTAGAGCTCCAGGGGCACTCATGTTGTAAAGGGCATGCCAAGAGGAGTGTGGCAGAGCACCTATATTACTACTTCCAGAACTTCCTCATCTGGGACAGCTTAGATGCTGCTGACAATGGCCTCATCAGGCCGACCGGGCTAAAATTAGGGTTAGGGTTAGGGTTAGCATTCTGAGATCTAAAATGACTAGATCTCCAGTGGCAATAATGTTGTAAATGTCATGCCAAGAGGAGCGTGGCACAGCACCTATATTACGACTTCGACTCATTTCTCATTTGGGCAATCCTTAGTCCTGGTATTATAGGGCTTGTCTCTATTGACCGGGCTAAAAGTAGGGTTAGGGTTAGGGTTAGTATTCTAAGATCTAAAATGACTAGAGCTCCAGGGGCACTAATGTTGTAAAGGGCATGCCAAGAGGAGCGTGGCACAGCACCTGTATTAATACTTCCACTCATTTCTCATTTGGGCAATCCTTTGTCCTGGTATTATAGGGCTTGTCTCTATTGACCGGGCTAAAATTAGGGTTAGGGTTAGGGTTAGCATTCTGAGATCTAAAATGACTAGATCTCCAGTGGCAATAATGTTGTAAATGTCATGCCAAGAGGAGCGTGACACAGCACCTATATTACCACTTCCACTCATTTCTCATTTGGGCAATAATTAGTCCTGGTATTATAGGGCTTGTCTCTATTGACCGGGCTAAAAGTAGGGTTAGGGTTAGGGTTAGCATTCTGAGATCTAAAATGACTAGAGCTCCAGGGGCACTTATGTTGTAAAGGGCATGCCAAGAGGAGCGTGGCACAGCACCTGTATTACTACTTCCACTCATTTCTCATTTGGGCAATCCTTAGTCCTGGTATTATAGGGCTTGTCTCTATTGACCGGGCTAAAATTAGGGTTAGGGTTAGCATTCTGAGATCTAAAATGACTAGAGCTCCAGGGGCACTTATGTTGTAAAGGGCATGCCAAGAGGAGCGTGGCACAGCACGTATATTACCACTTCCACTCATTTCTCATTTGGGCAATAAATAGTCCTGGTATTATAGGGCTTGTCTCTATTGACCGGGCTAAAAGTAGGGTTAGGGTTAGGGTTAGCATTCTGAGATCTAAAATGACTAGAACTCCAGGGGCACTTATGTTGTAAAGGGCATGCCAAGAGGAGCGTGGCACAGCACCTGTATTACTACTTCCACTCATTTCTCATTTGGGCAATTCTTAGTCCTGGTATTATAGGGCTTGTCTCTATTGACCGGGCTAAAATTAGGGTTAGGGTTAGGGTTAGCATTCTGAGATCTAAAATGACTAGAGCTCCAGGGGCACTTATGTTGTAAAGGGCATGCCAAGAGGAGCGTGGCACAGCACCTATATTACTACTTCCACTCATTTCTCATTTGGGCAATCCTTAGTCCGGGTACTATAGGGCTTGTCTCTATTGACCGGGATAAATTAGGGTTAGGGTTAGCATTCTGAGATCTAAAATGACTAGAGCTCCAGGGGCCCTAATGTTTTGAAGTGCATGCTAAGAGGATCGTGGCACAGCACCTATAATAATACTAAGAAAACTTTCTCATCTGGGACAGCATAGATGCTGCAGACATAGGCCTCATCAGTGCGACCGGGCTAAAATTAGGGTTAGGGTTAGGGTTAGCATTCTGAGATCTAAAATGACTAGAGCTCCAGGGGCACTCATGTTGTAAAGGGCATGCCAAGAGGAGTGTGGCAGAGCACCTATATTACTACTTCCAGAACTTCCTCATCTGGGACAGCTTAGATGCTGCTGACATAGGCCTCATCAGTCCGACCGGGCTAAAATTAGGGTTAGTGTTAGGGTTAGCATTCTGAGATCTAAAATGACTAGATCTCCAGTGGCAATAATGTTGTAAATGTCATGCCAAGAGGAGCGTGGCACAGCAACTATATTACCACTTCCACACATTTCTCATTTGGGCAAAACTTAGTCCTGGTATTATAAGGCCTGTCTCTATTGACCGGGCTAAAATTAGGGTTAGGGTTATGGTTAGCATTCTGAGATCTAAAATAAATCGAGCTGAAGTGGCACTAATGTTGTAAAGGGCATGCCAAGAGGAGCGTGGCACAGCACGTATATTACTACTTCCACTCATTTCTCATTTGGGCAATCCTTAGTCCTGGTATTATAGGGCTTGTCTCTATTGACCGGGCTAAAAGTAGGGTTAGGGTTAGCATTCTGAGATCTAAAATGACTAGAGCTGTAGGGGCACTTATGTTGTAAAGGGCATGCCAAGAGGAGCGTGGCACAGCACCTGTATTACTACTTCCACTCATTTCTCATTTGGGCAATTCTTAGTCCTGGTATTATAGGGCTTGTCTCTATTGACCGGGCTAAAATTAGGGTTAGGGTTAGGGTTAGCATTCTGAGATCTAAAATGACTAGAGCTCCAGGGGCACTAATGTTGTAAAGGGCATGCCAAGAGCAGCGTGGCACATCACCTATATTACTACTTCCACTCATTTCTCATTTGGGCAATCCTTAGTCCTGGTATTATAGGGCTTGTCTCTATTGACCGGGCTAAAATTAGGGTTAGGGTTAGGGTTAGCATTCTGAGATCTAAAATGACTAGAGCTCCAGGGGCACTTATGTTGTAAAGGGCATGCCAAGAGGAGCGTGGCACAGCACCTATATTACTACTTCCACTCATTTCTCATTTGGGCAATCCTTAGTCCGGGTACTATAGGGCTTGTCTCTATTGACCGGGATAAATTAGGGTTAGGGTTAGCATTCTGAGATCTAAAATGACTAGAGCTCCAGGGGCCCTAATGTTTTGAAGTGCATGCCAAGAGGATCGTGGCACAGCACCTATAATAATACTAAGAAAACTTTCTCATCTGGGACAGCATAGATGCTGCAGACATAGGCCTCATCAGTGCGACCGGGCTAAAATTAGGGTTAGGGTTAGGGTTAGCATTCTGAGATCTAAAATGACTAGAGCTCCAGGGGCACTCATGTTGTAAAGGGCATGCCAAGAGGAGTGTGGCAGAGCACCTATATTACTACTTCCAGAACTTCCTCATCTGGGACAGCTTAGATGCTGCTGACATAGGCCTCATCAGTCCGACCGGGCTAAAATTAGGGTTAGGGTTAGGGTTAGCATTCTGAGATCTAAAATGACTAGATCTCCAGTGGCAATAATGTTGTAAATGTCATGCCAAGAGGAGCGTGGCACAGCAACTATATTACCACTTCCACACATTTCTCATTTGGGCAAAACTTAGTCCTGGTATTATAGGGCTTGTCTCTATTGACCGGGCTAAAATTAGGGTTAGGGTTATGGTTAGCATTCTGAGATCTAAAATAAATCGAGCTGAAGTGGCACTAATGTTGTAAAGGGCATGCCAAGAGGAGCGTGGCACAGCACGTATATTACTACTTCCACTCATTTCTCATTTGGGCAATCCTTAGTCCTGGTATTATAGGGCTTGTCTCTATTGACCGGGCTAAAAGTAGGGTTAGGGTTAGCATTCTGAGATCTAAAATGACTAGAGCTCCAGGGGCACTTATGTTGTAAAGGGCATGCCAAGAGGAGCGTGGCACAGCACCTGTATTACTACTTCCACTCATTTCTCATTTGGGCAATTCTTAGTCCTGGTATTATAGGGCTTGTCTCTATTGACCGGGCTAAAATTAGGGTTAGGGTTAGGGTTAGCATTCTGAGATCTAAAATGACTAGAGCTCCAGGGGCACTAATGTTGTAAAGGGCATGCCAAGAGCAGCGTGGCACATCACCTATATTACTACTTCCACTCATTTCTCATTTGGGCAATCCTTAGTCCTGGTATTATAGGGCTTGTCTCTATTGACCGGGCTAAAATTAGGGTTAGGGTTAGGGTTAGCATTCTGAGATCTAAAATGACTAGAGCTCCAGGGGCACTTATGTTGTAAAGGGCATGCCAAGAGGAGCGTGGCACAGCACCTATATTACTACTTCCACTCATTTCTCATTTGGGCAATCCTTAGTCCGGGTACTATAGGGCTTGTCTCTATTGACCGGGATAAATTAGGGTTAGGGTTAGCATTCTGAGATCTAAAATGACTAGAGCTCCAGGGGCCCTAATGTTTTGAAGTGCATGCCAAGAGGATCGTGGCACAGCACCTATAATAATACTAAGAAAACTTTCTCATCTGGGACAGCATAGATGCTGCAGACATAGGCCTCATCAGTCCGACCGGGCTAAAATTAGGGTTAGGGTTAGGGTTAGCATTCTGAGATCTAAAATGACTAGAGCTCCAGGGGCACTCATGTTGTAAAGGGCATGCCAAGAGGAGTGTGGCAGAGCACCTATATTAGTACTTCCAGAACTTCCTCATCTGGGACAGCTTAGATGCTGCTGACATAGGCCTCATAAGTCCGACCGGGCTAAAATTAGGGTTAGTGTTAGGGTTAGCATTCTGAGATCTAAAATGACTAGATCTCCAGTGGCAATAATGTTGTAAATGTCATGCCAAGAGGAGCGTGGCACAGCAACTATATTACCACTTCCACACATTTCTCATTTGGGCAAAACTTAGTCCTGGTATTATAGGGCTTGTCTCTATTGACCGGGCTAAAATTAGGGTTAGGGTTATGGTTAGCATTCTGAGATCTAAAATAAATCGAGCTGAAGTGGCACTAATGTTGTAAAGGGCATGCCAAGAGGAGCGTGGCACAGCACGTATATTACTACTTCCACTCATTTCTCATTTGGGCAATCCTTAGTCCTGGTATTATAGGGCTTGTCTCTATTGACCGGGCTAAAATTAGGGTTAGGGTTAGCATTCTGAGATCTAAAATGACTAGAGCTCCAGGGGCACTTATGTTGTAAAGGGCATGCCAAGAGGAGCGTGGCACAGCACCTGTATTACTACTTCCACTCATTTCTCATTTGGGCAATTCTTAGTCCTGGTATTATAGGGCTTGTCTCTATTGACCGGGCTAAAATTAGGGTTAGGTTCATTGTTAGCATTCTGAGATCTAAAATGACTAGAGCTCCAGTGGCAATAATATTGTAAATGTCATGCCAAGAGGAGCGTGGTACAGCACCTATATTACTACTTCCACTCATTTCTCATTTGGGCAATCCTTAGTCCTGGTATTATAAGGCTTGTCTCTATTGACCGGGCTAAAATTAGGGTTAGGGTTAGCATTCTGAGATCTAAAATGGCTAGATCTCCAGTGGCAATAATGTTGTAAATGTCATGCCAAGAGGAGCGTGGCAC